>NW_008602197.1:22666-53819 GCF_000691845.1 Merops nubicus | reverse complement strand
TCAAATGTGACCTGATTTTTTTTTTTTAAGAAAAGGATATGTAAAAGATCAGTATATGATGGATTGTATCTCAAATCAGAAGATGATCTAGGATAATTTCTTTTAAATTAAGGTCAGCATTTAGAGGCTTTTCCACATTCAAAATGGACTAAGTTGTTCCTACTTTTGAGCATGTTGTCTTATATTAAACCTAACTTAATCTAAAGGAGCTTTGATAAACTGAGTTGTAATACTTTGGATTTACCTACTTTATAAAAAGGCTTTGAAGATTTAGAAAATCCTATTACTATTTTACAACATAAAAAATTGATGTGGATTAAATGCACCTTTTGGTTAAAAATTTAACATACATGAATGTTTATTGCAGTTTGATAGCATCAAGAGTTGACTTCTCCTTAGTCTGGTAGCTTTTGAGGGTCTCATTTGTTTTTAAGTGAAAATAGAAGCAATACAACAATAATCCATTGAATATTAAAAAGGAATTTGGGGTGTCTTCCAGGTTAGCTTTTTTTATTAAAAATAATTTAGCAGTGAAAGAATAACTATTCCTCAAGGGACCTGCTGTTTCCTCCTGCAAGGCTGCTCAAAGGAAGTGCTAGTTCCTTTGTGGCCCAGCAACCTCTGAAGCTGTTTTCAGTGCTGTGTATGTGGGAGACTTGGAGCAGACTTCAGCTGTCCACAGTGCAGGCTGGAACACTGCTCGCTCCTGAATGGGAAGTCAGATCTGCTTCATGCTACTTAGAAGCCTTGTGGTTTAACCCCAGCCAGCAAGTGAACGTGGCCAGCCACTCACTCCCTCCTCTCTCTGAGAAGGATGGGGAGGAGGATCAGTTGAAAAAAAAGTAAAACTCATGGGTAATATAATTACAATAATAAAAAATATTATATTCCTTTTCATTACAATTATAAGAAAAATAAAACCTAAGAACAAAGTGGTACACAATAGTTGTTCACCACCCACTGACCAATGCCCCAGCAGTCATCTGCCCCACACCAGCCAACTCCTCCCAGTTTGTACACTGGGCAGATGTTCTGTGATGGGGAATGTCCCTTTGGCTAGTTTGGGTCAGCTCTCCTGGCTGTGGGACCCCCCTGGTTCTTGTGTACCTGCACACTGGCAAAACATGGGAAACTGAAAAGTCCTTGATTTCCCAGCAACAACTAAAACCATCAGTGTATCTACATTCTTCTTATACTGAACACAAAACATGGCACAAATTCTAGATTCTAAGAGGGAAAATTAGCTCTACCCCAGCTGAAACCAGAACTCTTTCTTTCCAAGCACCCAACTTGAGAGCTGTATTCTTCAACTAGGTTCTTCAAGGGTTTGCACTTGCTCTAGCTGATACTGCTCTAAATTATGAGAGTTGCTTCATTGCCTTTGTGCCTTTCCTCCAATTCCTAGTTCAGGCAAGTTGTGCATTCTGCATTTCAGAAGGCCCCTGTCCCCTGCTAGATGATGGGGTAGGATGCTTGTGCTCTGCAAGGCAGTTAAATCCAAACTTGAAGTCAGGTATATTTAAGTTTTCTGGTTAAAGTATTTATTGCAGGCTCTTTTCTTGACCATGTTTCCTCATATTTTATGTAAGTGCCTAGACAGGTATTTTAGAAAATTACATTTCTCCAACCATAAGCAAGAAAGCATTGTTGGGAATTTGCTAAAACCTGTAGACTTTTGGGAGTGGAGCTGTGCTTTGCTGCTGCTGGACTTGGAAGGGTTTGCTGCTGTAAATTCATATGGTCCTTCACTATTAAGTGCTTGCTTTGTCACAGGATGGGCAAGAAGATGCATATGAGAAATGGAGAGTGGAAAACTCCTGGGGTGAAGACCGTGGTAATAAAGGTAAGATAATTTATAGTCATGGGAACAGAAAGCTGAACTTAGTGCTTGGCAATGAGGAGGTGGGAGAGGGAAAGGGCAGGAGCTGTCCTTCACCAGGGCATGCATGAAATGAGCTTGCCAACAGCAAGTGGATCACTGAATTATGGTATTGTATTTTTCAAAGACAATCTTCACTTAATTGTGAATTACATCCAAGTAAATTAAATGTAAACATGGAATGGAGAAGCAGGAAATGTCACTGGATAAACCTGACACTGTGGTTGCAAGTTCAACTGTAGAGGCAAAAGTCTGAAAAATCTGGTAGCATTAGTTGGAAAATGTAATAGTACTTCTGAGATACCAGGAACTGCAGTGGACATGTGAACCCATCTTTTAATAAAGGGACAAGAGATAAATGCTTTGCAGTATCAGATAAGATAGCATCACTTCCAAGAACTGTGCAGTATAGAAGTGCTTTCTCCTTCTAGTATCAAAGGAGGAATAAAGACTTCACTGTGATACTTTTAAATGTACTAAAGTTCTTGGTAACAGAGCTAAGCTTGAATCTGTACACTGCAGTTGTCTCATCTTTGGGACCTCATGCTGGCTGTGGCTGATGTTACTTAATCTTCCTGAATCATGTGGAACCTAAGTGGTTTGTATTTTTTCTTAAAGCACTGTTTAGCAATCACTTAATGATTTTACTTACTGAATTTGTAAATGAAAAAATGAAGGTATAGCTGGATCCAGTTTGTGCTATGAACAGCTGCACTGTGAACTCTACTCGTTCCAATACCTGTCTCTAAAACAAAAAACTCAAATTTGATTCTGCTTGCCTTTCTGAAGCCATGCTGAAGTGGTGACTGCAGCATTCTTGCAGTGTTCCTCTTTGGTATGACAAGCACTAGCAACAACAAAATCCACAGTCAACAGGAGGCTTTGCTCGTGCCAGGTTCTCTGCAGGAACTTGCCTTCCTGTAGGTGACTGTCTCAGCCTGCACTGTGGCTCTTTAAGAGGATTTGTAAGTGCTGGAGGGCTGTGGCAGGGTGGGCAGGCAGCAGCTGAGCACTGCTTGAGGAAATGGTTTCTAGTGGCTGCCCTGCTCAGTGTGGGACTGACCAGAAGATGCTGCTCTGCCTGGGTTGGGGGGCCAGCTCTGAGTCCCCTGGGGCAGCAGTGGGGCTGATGGTGTAAGAGCATTTCCACTTTGCTCTGCCAAGGCCTGCGGTCAGTCAGCTTTTCCTAAATGGAGTGGAGGGAAACTCCCATGGTTTTTGTCATCTCCTATCTGAGACAGGCCGGATGTGGACTCAGCCATGGCATCAGCTCACTGGTCACTGTGCCAAGCCAGGCCTCAGTGTGTCCCAGGGCACAGCACAGTAGTCATGGCTGGTCATGTTTTTCTGTGGCATATTAATGCCAAATGTTGTGCTCACAAGATTCAGCATGGCTGAAATATCCTAGGATGGCTGGGTTTCCTTCTGGGAATAGGCTGTTTCTAGAAACTCTAGGATGTGGTCTTATTCATAAGCTTTTGATATCTTATACAGCTAACTAAAATGTAGAATGTTCTTGGAACAGCATCTTTATATTCTGGCCCCTTGGCCTCACAGTAGTGTCTGTTCTGAGTTAGCTGTATCCATTCACAGCAAATATTCCAGTAAAAATTCAGTCTTGACAAAACAATTAAATAGATGTTCAGCCTTTAAGGCTCATCACTGTGACAGTAGCAAAATGTACTTTGGAATGTTAAAAAGCCAAATCAATGTGAAAAAGTAACTTCAAAAATCTTCTTGTGTCCAAATACAAGCTACTATTTTGTTCAACTTTATGTGTAATAGAGACTATAAAAATATCCAGTTAGCTGTGCTCTTCCTGCCAGAACACTTCGAGACACTCCAGATAGTTGGTTTGATGTTAGATGCACTAGTTACTAGTTAGAGGAATGCTTCCCAGGGGGAGGTGTCTTACTCAGCTTGTTTTACAACTGCTCAGTGTGGACTTTGGTTAGTACTTCAAATACTCTGAAGTTAATAGGTGTCCATCAGCAGCTTGGGCTGTGCTAGCCATACATGCTCCTTGGCCAAGGTCCAGAGTTGTTCTTAGCATTGGAGAGAGACTGGGCTCAGTTTCAGAGTACTGGCCATCACTCCCAAGCTGCAGTGCAGCAGATGGGAGCCTGACACTGCTAGCAGAACTTGGACCTGTTGAGCTGTCAGTGAACAGTGGTGGTTCTGTGCTGGTGTCACTGGGCTTGGAGCATCAGTGAAAGCTCTGATGGAGCTGTGGAGGCTGCGACTGATACGTGTGGAGAGACACGTGTCTTCACCTTTCTTATCCTCCTTTGACGTGGTCTCTTTCCCAAATGTGGATTCACTTTTCAAGAGTGAGTTCTTTTAGAGCCATTGGGGACATTCAAGATCGGGCTGGATGAGGCTCTGAGCAGCTTGATCTAGTAGATGTCCCTGCTTATGGCAGGGGGGTTGGACTAGATGACCTTTGGGAGGTCCCTTCCAGCCCAAACATGCTATGATTTTATGGGAGCTAGTGGTTCCATTTGAAATGTAACAGGACCCCAGAGTGACTTCACCAAACCCTGCCTGTACCTAGTACATGTAGTGTACACATGCCATCTGGGTGAACTCTCCTGGGTGAGTCACTGTGATTTATCTATTCTGTACTGGGGGAGACCATGGTCTCTGGAAAGTCTTGCTCTCTTGTTTTGTTTTGGTTAGGGAGTTGCCTGGAAAAGTGCCTTGACAGAAAATCCCGTCAGAACTAGAAAGATTAAGTCTATTTCAGACTACTTTTTTTAGGGAGGTGAATCCCTGAATGATTTTCTTAGCTCTGACTAAACCACCTACTGTTGAGCTAAAGGCACTTGGACATATTCTTCAGAGCTCATTCTCAGACATCAGAAGGGGTAACTTGACAGTTTTTTCCTGCCCTGCTTTTTCACTCTTACTGCCCAGTGCTGGCTGGTGTAGGACAGGATCTGCAGTCCCAGCTCTCTTGCTGTGCCACTGAGTATTTGGCAGTGACTCATTTTTTAATCTTATCTGCCTTGTTAAGGGATTGGGAATCTGTGCTTGGATAAGTCCAGTCCAGAGAACCAGTGTTCACATCAGTAAAGACACTGCCAAGAATTATGTTAAATTGGGCACATCCCAGTTGAGGCCCAGTTTGGTGTGGGGGATACAAGTAAGCTCCAACTCCATGATTTCTTGGACAGGATGGTAGAGGGTACAGCCTGCTACAGAACACCAGAGATTAGGCTTTGAGTACATAAAACAAGCAAACAAGTGACTTGCTGTTGGTGGGAAATGGAAGTGTGTTTTTTTTTTTTTTTTTCACAGGGGGTCCCTCTTGCTCTTCTCTGAGGGCAGCCTAAGGTGCCAGACAACACCTGTCCCCCAGATCTGCCTGGTGCAGGACTGGAAGGACTGTGACTCCTGGTTTGGGTGTCATGGGATGAAGTTGGTTGTACACTCACTCCCTGGGGTAGGCAGAAATGAATTTTTGTGGCAGCACTTCTCCCAGAGAAAGGGAAGCCCTGGGAACAACCTTGTGTTGCCTCTCCTAAGTATTTGGTAATTATATTCATATTGTAAAAGTTTCTTGGAATCCTGTCTGTTTTTCATCAAGGAATGAACACAGCTGCTGACAAACATTGCTTGTTTTTTTGAGGTGAAGTCAATTCCTAGTCAAATATTTCTTCTGTGTCTTGCTGGCACTTTGTCAGCCATAGAGGCAAGTTTAATTATTCTTACTCTTTGTTCTGGAGGCACAGTACATTATTACCTAACTTTGAACCCAGCTTATCCCATCGGATATCTTTTTCCAAAGCAGGCTAGAGGGGAACACTAAATCACATTATCACATCCATTTGAGAGGGGTCCATCTGCTTGTTTTGGCATGAAAAGAACTTTCTTGTGATACATCTCCAGCTAGAAGTCATCTTCCTCTTGACTTTTTTAATCTCTTGTGCTCTTGCTTACATGCTCTTTTGCATGAAGACATTTTAAGGCTTTAACTGCAGACATCTAGTGTCTCTGTTCATATCTGTGTGTATGTATCATCCTGTAAGCACACTCTGACAAAGGCTCTGTTCATTTGTTCTCCCTGTGGAGGAGTTATGGCACAAATGCAAAGAGGCTTGTACTAGATCTCTTAGGAACTTTCAAGGGCTTTATTTTCAGGTGCCCAAATTCTACGTTATGCAATAACTGCATAAAATCATAGACTGGTCTGGGTTGGAAGGGACCTTTTAAAGGTCATCTAGTCCAACCCCCCTGCAGTGAGCAGGAACTTGCAGACCATTTGTCCTGGACTGACTCCCTCCTGCCTGGCAGCTTGTCAGTTTAAAATGCTGCATGTTCAGGTTTTTCTTAAGTTAGAAATGTGAACCAGCCTCAAAGAGGTGCACTTCTAGTCACGTGCTGTGTTGTTACAGGATGATGCTGTTCCAAGTTCCTTTCCATATCCTGCCTGGCCTTAACATAAAAATGGTTGGAGTAGTAGAAGCAATAGATTAATCCCCTGAGGTAGAACTCCATTGTGTACCCTGCCCAGAAGTTCAGTAAACTCAGGGGTTTTTCCACTTCTGCCTGCTACCTGGATGGAATGCAGAGCTCAGGGCTGCCTTAGGCAAGCTCTTGGGTACATGTATTGCTGCCTATAAAGTGTCTCCTTTTAATGAAGAAATTGATAATGGCTTTCATTGTGAGGATGGGCACAGGCCTTTGCAAAGAGCAACCTTACTTATTTGCATGTTCTGAAGTTGTGCTTGACGTTTCCTCCTTGTTCAGACACTGTGATCCTAATCAGCACTGTCAAGCTTGGAGATACAGGATGTCAGAAGCAGAGTTCATTATCCTCTCAGGGTGCAATTACTTGTTGGCTCTTAGGAGTGAGAGGTTTTTGTGTGTCCCAAGAACTCATATCCTGAAAAGAGAATAATCAAGGCAGCTCCCTTTGGCAGTGTTTCCAAAATGGCTTCTAGCTCGGATTACAGTTTGATAGGGTTTTTAATTTATGGGAATTATCTGATCTCTTGCTTTAGAAACAAGATGGTGTAGATAGATGCATTTATTGTCCATATTCTTTGGCCATTTTCTTGTTTCATTTGATTGTGTGATGATACTGTATAAGGACATGAGGAACTTTATTACATAAAGCCTTCTCATCTGTCTTCTGAATGCTTTCATTCTCCCAGCCACTCTTATTTTCAGTTCACCTTGAAGAGTTTGTTTCCAGTAGTAGCTTTCTGTTAAAACCTGTGATACTCCAAAGGTGACTTACCCCTTCCCCAGTTCAAAGGCTGTTCACTGAAATGCTCAGTAAGAATTATATTAAGGGAGAAAATTAAGATTTACTTCAGCCAAAGTGTCCTTTAGATGGTTTTACACTTGTAGAAAGCAGATGGCCTCCTCTTGCTGCAGGAACTGAAACAACAAAGTTCTCTTAATCCAAAGATATTTTAGATATTCTCAATGCCATTTTTAACAGAGGAAACATAAATGATGAACACTGTGGGTCTTGTTTTTCCTAGCAGGGTTCTTGCTTGGTCTTACAGTGCACATCAAGTACATCTGGTTAGCCTAGATGTTAATTTCTTTGGGTTGCTTTCTGCTGAAGAATGAGTGGGTCCTGTTTGTACTGCATTGTAGGTGAGCTCTGTATGTGACTGCTTCACTGTATTGGTAATTGTTCTCTGTGGTAACGACCCATTTTCATCTCCAGGTTACCTGATCATGACTGATGACTGGTTTTCTGAGTTTGTGTACGAAGTCGTGGTGGATAAGAAGCATGTACCAGAAGACATCTTGGCAGTGATGCAGCAAGAACCAATTGTTCTGCCCGCCTGGGACCCTATGGGGGCTTTAGCCAAGTGAACTACAGAGTATTTGCTCCTAACGGTCAACCAGAAGTAGATGCAATAGAGAATTCCAGTGGTTGGAAGCCATAGCCAAATGATAATGTGACCAAGCACTCAGCATGGTCCAAATCCTTGAAGTATAAGTTAAGGCTCTTTGGGAAATAGCGCTTTACTGACTTGGCTGAGTCAAGCTCTCAGACAGGCTACTCTGCAAAACTTAAAAGGGGAAAGGAAAAAACTTGTGAAAATGTATTGGAAGTGCTGTCAATGGCAGTCTGAATTTTACCCTAAATTTTTAACAAAAATCAGCATAGTGACTTAGAATTATTGAGTGCTTTCCCTAGGAAAAAAATGGCCATAAAAGGCCTTTTAGAATTAACAGTTAGGTGATAGAACAAATACATCAAAGTACTTATAAATTAACCATTCGTGGTCTGACTTGTACCATAAAAGAATGCCCTGAATATTTTATGTATTCATGATTTTAGTTTTCCTGAAGTTTTGGAGAGCACATAAGAACTGAAACTGCTAAAAATTACTTTTAGAAATTTTTCTCTTCTAGCAGAATTGGGGAGAGAAAAACTGTTCCCTTGAGGTTTCCAGTTTCACTTGGTTTTATTCTTTTAATTGAGCTAGGACTGGATCACCCCTGCCTAGGCCCAGTGCTGTCTGTGTGCACAGAGCGCTATTTTTCAGTTACATTAGCAAGAACAACCCTCAGTATGTCCACAGGTGGAGTTAGTGTCATGCTCAACAGAAAAAATAAATTGCTGCATTTTATTTGGATGTTTTAAAAAACAAGATGGTGCTATGAAGCTTTTGAATAAACACTTTCTAAAGTGAACTGCTGCAGCTGTTTTCTTTTTTTAAAGGAGCCTCATGTAACTAATGGAATGGAAAGATGTTTGATGTACAAACCACCTAAGTGATCCAGAATGTTAACATCAGGAGAACCTGCTGCTTTGTTCTCAGTAGTCAAACTACTGAACAAAGTAGCCACTGTGCAAAGAGAAACACAAGCATAAGTGAGTGCAGTGCTAATTCTTTGATTTAAATTGGACTGACATGGCAGGCTGGCTGTGTACCCTGACAGTTTTCTTGTTCTGTACTGAGTTTAGTTATAGGTGAACAAGAGGGTACAGTAGGGGGAAAAGAACCACACTGAAACACAACTGCCAGCTACCCTGGGTAGCAGATGTTGCTTAACTGAAGTGCAAGCAAAATAAAGGATGTTTGGAATGCCCATGGTACTGTACAGCTTGACTTTTCTATGATTTGGACAACAGGTAGAAAGTTGTTAAATGATTCTGAAAGTATAACTTCAGTTATGCAAATGTGTGTCCATATGTATATGTATTAAATATGCCAAGCTAAATCATGCCTGTGTGTTGCCTGCTAAACTAAATCCAGATTAGGGTTTGTTTAGGAGTCATCCAAGATGCTCCAGCCTGCTGTGATTAACATTTCCTGAAGTGGGCAGCACTGCTGCTGGCCAGATAAGAGAATTTGGTGTGGAACAGCAGCAGGAGGTTACAGTTACTGTCTTTGAGTGATGTGTTTTAAGAGTCTGTGCCCTTTGCAGTCTCTTTTCTGCAAAATTCAGCTCATGTTATTCTGGGCTTATGTCAAAAGATCCTGTCCTTACAAGGCCTGTGAGGGTACAGGAGCAAACAGCTATTGCTCTCAGCTTCCCTTCTCTACTAGGAATGGTTGCAGGCAATAACAAAGCTATAGCTTCTAATTTCCCTAATCTAGAAGACTCCAAGTTCAATGCTTGGATCGATGTGTGGCTCAGGATGGATCAATGACCTTTCTTGCTTTCTACAGTGTTGGCTGGCAGAAGTGTGCATCCCATGCAGCTATCTTTGTGGAACTTTGGGTGTACATTTTAATTGTCTCCTAGGATATCACTGAATAGTTGATTTGTCAAATATATTTAATTCTCAGGTTATTGTTAAATGCTGCTCTTCTCTACACTGGTTTTGGTCTGCAAGAATGATCAGAGGTCTTGAAACTGAGGAGTAAAAGGCTGAAAAATATGGTGTTTAGTTGGAGAAAGAGGGAGACATCACAGTCTTTAGTTCATAAACAGATGCTTTAAAGAAGGGCATTTTGTTGCCACTGTTCATGATCCATTGATCAAAGTCATAGTGTTCAACTGCAGCACCATTTAGTGAGATTAGGAAAAGCTTTGTGGTGATAAAAATAGTGAAGAACTGGAATAAACTGCCTGAGGATGTGATGTTCCCTTAATAGAGATCTTTAAGAACAGGGTACAGAAGAATGGCAGAAATGATACTGGCAGAGCTGGACCTTCCTTTTGGCAAAGGGGTGTTGGGTGATCTTTTGAGGTCCCTTTTGGCATTATGGCTCTGTGATGCATGGTCTCCACCACACGCTGTGTTACTTGCATCAAGGCAAGTAAACAGTCTTGTACTTGATGCTGAACCCTGGTGGCTCTGAAACAAAGCCAAATCTCTTGGGAAGCTGTATTATGCACAATATTTTGATTATGACTAACATGTGTTTTGGGGGCTTTTTTTTCTTCCAAAAGGTCAGTATTTTAGTCTTTAAAAAAAATCTTTCTGCTTATGACACTACACCAGCTCTTGTTTCCTTTGTACTGTTTATAAGAGGGGGACAACAGCCAAAGAGAGTTAACTTTTTCTCTGGAGTTTAACTGACTAACATTTTTGTTGCCCATGGCAGCACTGATGAGGATTGAGTTTGACGAATTACAAACAGTTTCCAAGCCAGTTTTTGTTAATTTGAGTATTTTAAAGTATTGTCCAGCATGTGCTTATCTCTGTAGCTCTTGCCCAGATATTTCCCTGTACAGCTTATACAATAGTTATGTTTTTTTCCTTTCCTTCAAATAAGCACAGAAAATCCACATGGCTAAAACAAATTATAGGAGATGAAGCCAATCTGGCAGAAAGTTTTGCATTTATGCCCAGCAGTTTTAGAAGTTCTTTGTAAGAAGAAATGGGGAGGAGAAGAAATAGATATGTCAAAGTGAGAGCAGTATTTCTTCTGCTTTGAGGACTCCAAGGGCAGTTGAACAGACTCTTCTAAGTTTGATGCTTAACAACTCCAATTCAAGGCTGGCACAATATAAGGTAGGATATTCTGTTTTGCTAACATGTGATAATAGCCCATGAAAACCAGGCCTGTGCCATTGGGAAGTACTGATAGCTGCATGCTCTTGCTGAGCAGCTTTGTTATCCATAAAGCACTGTCATGTTGTACAGGCAAGTGGGCTTGTTTTTAAACAGTAGTTTGAAACATTAATAAAATCAATATGTACAAAATGATTTCTTAGTAACAGCTCCTGCTGATGTGATGTTTGCTGGCTCACTCTGCCCTTTGCTCTTGAAGGAAAAATCACTGATGTGATCAGCAGCCCTCAACTGGGGGATTAAGAATCGAGAGGGTTAAGCAGATGGCTGAGGAAGTTCTCGATGTCCTGCACAGCCTGAGGCATGGCTGGATCCAGAAGAACCTCAGTCTCTTCTCAGGTGCACAGTGGTGACAGAATAGGTTGGCAGGCTTGGCACAGCACCTCCCTGGCAGGGTAGTGTGGTAAATGAGGAATGGGCTCCTTACCTCCAGTCAGTTTACAGGAAATGATTCAGGCATGCTCAAAAACAAAACTCTTTCTAAGTACTATGGGAATAAGCCTCTCTTGCTACAGGTTCAGTCTCTCAGCAAAGAAAGCTTATGGTGCTTAGGTGAGAATAAAAGACCAAAACCAATTCATGCCCACTGTTTCAGTGCTGCTTGTTCCTTTAGTTTATATCCTTTTGCAAATTTTAAACAGACCTTTGGACTGTTGAGGAACCAGCCAACTAACACAAGTTTCCTTTTCCATTTTCACAACAAAACTATGTAGTCTGGTAACACAAAGACAGTTCCTCTGATAGGTGGGAAAATATATACAGATAATGTTTTAAATGTCAGCTCTCAGATTCAATCAAAAGTCAGAAAGTAATAACTACTGCCAACTAAGAAAAGGAAGAAGCAGGAAGTTACACGTAGTGACTGGTTTTAAGTTCCCAGAATCAGAATTTTCCATCTGATTGCTTGCTCAAAACACTTGTAGTGGAAATAGCAAAACTTCTCCAAAACCCATCTAACTCCCAGATGTATATCCCAGCACAGTCAGCTTAGAAAATAGCAGGGAAGGGCAATCAGAATTTCTTTTATCCCAAAGCCAATCTTAATAGCTTCTAAACGTAGCCTGCTTCCTAACTAAGCAAAAGATAGGAACAAATAAATATTTTAGGATTTGTTTGGTTTGTGTTATTTGGAAGATTGTTGCTATCCTCTTACTGGCAGTGAATCAGAGATGTGCTTGCAGGATTATTATTAATCTCTTCTTAGTACAGCTGGTACTACTGTTATTAGGTAATTTGATTGATGCTTCTCATTCTTGTGATGGTGTTGGTAACTGGAATCTACAGCTGGTTTATCTGTAGTAGTATTATGCCTTAAATTCACACAAGTTATGTCTTGTGTTAAGTGCATTTTCTTTCTCTTGTTTATTCCCTAAATCATTAGGGTTTTGCCCACCAATGCACAGAAGATTTCCTGAATTTCTGGGACTAACTCAGTACAGGACCTGAGAAGTTTTCCCCATATGGGGTAAATAAGTGTCATAAAGTTGAGAGGTCTGCCTGAAATCTCAAGTCTGTTGTTTATATTATGCCCCAAAGGCTCCAGACTGTTTGGCAAGAGTCTTAAGGGGAAAAAAAAAAAAAAAAAAAAAGCTGCTGCAAAAGACATTAATAGAAAAAAAAAAAATCAACTGAACAAAAAGGCCAAGATAAGCCATGAAAAGTGTTTTTGTGTTCTTAATGTGCTGTTTGTCAAATGACAGCTTTGTATGCCCTACAAAAATAACTAAACACTGACATTCAGTGCTGCTGATGTGAGCAGATGAAAGTGATTTAACTGCAAGTGCCAACCAAGATGAATGGTATGTAATAGTGTTTCAGAACCTGTTAAAAGAACCTACTCTAAGCAAAGCCTGAGATGGAGAAAAACCTCAGAGGTCATGATGCCTCTAAAACTTAAAAAAACCTGATGTAATTAAAGAGCAGAGGGACCAAAAGCAGAGAGAATTTTCTTTTAAGAGGGTTGAAAAAGTGAGTTTGGGAAATCCATTCCAGTCTCCCAGCAGTGTTGAGCTGGAGATCTGTATGGAAGGGAAGTTCCTTGCTCCATGGGCCCTCCCAAGAAAGGAAAAGGCAGCTGTGCAGTGGTCTCAGCCACAGCTGGATATTTACACCTTAAACCATTGTACTTGGACCTTCAGACAGGTTTAGAGAGCGAGGCACGATAGCATCTGTCCTTGCAATCCTCTCAGAACAGGAGAAAACAGAGGAAGGCTGTGAATGATTGTAACAGGCAAGGCCATGAATTGTGGCTCGTGGGGTTTTTTTCCTGTCCTCAGCTAAGTGGAGATTAACACGACCAAAACTGTTTATTTTGGATAGAGTAGTACAGGAGGGGAATTCAGCACAGCAGAGAGATGAGTTAGATGTAACTAATCCACGGAAAGAACAATGAATCTCTTATACAACTGAAGGCAACGAGATCAATTTGACAAAACCTTTCTAATAGACTGCCCACAAAAATTAATGGGAAAGCAAAAATTCCTTCAATACAAACCTTGGTGTTTGCAATTGTAATACCTGGGCTACCCTTGAGATGGTGCCAACGACACGCTGCTGGCTGGTTGCTGCTATCGTTAAGGGACCAGAAGAGAGAAAAAGGAAAGTGCTAATTATATCCCTACTCTTTCCAGTTTTCAGAGTTTGTTTTCTTTTCAATTGTTTGGAACAAGTCTCTGAAAACTGGCACCACTTACAGCAAAGCTGCCGTTGCTATAACAATTAGCTTCTCTTATTTGTTCCCATTCTGCTTCTCCACTTTTTTTCCCCCCCAAATCTGCCACCTAAACTATGGCACCATTTCAACAACCTGTGATTTATGCCTTTTTATAAACAAATTGTAAAGTCTGGGAGTGAAGGAATCCTGGATGAAAAAAGCTGGAGAAAAAGTATGTGTCAGACACTGAGATATTTTGAATAGTAGTAGGAAGAAAGGAAATTACTTGTTGAGCTTACTGAAGCAGCAAAACGCTTTTAAAGAATTTGTGCTTAGCACTTTAAAACAAAACTAAACCTTATTTCTTTATTAAAACCATGTAAGCAATAATCATGTAATCATTCAGCAATAGAGATTATCCTTTCCAAGCCTGTTTGTAGTGATAATATCCCAGTCCTTCCTATCTTTCTGTAATTTACAGACCCACTCACAAACTTGTAATTTATGGACTTCCTCAAAACTTCCATCCTGTTTGTTGTCTCCATCACTATCAGCATCACCATCATCCTGTTATTTATAGCTATAATAACAACTAGCAAAACTGTCCCTTACCAGAAAAGCTCCCCTCCTTCTTACTCTGCCTTCATTGGATCCTGCTCTTTTGAACTGATCAGAACAGACAAATGTAGCCACCCACCTCTAGGAGGAAAACTGAGCTGCAGCCCTGGTGAAACATAAACTTTATTTGACTAAAGTGACGCAAAAATTCTTAAAGAGCTCTTTGGCAGCAGATTATCTGGAAATCAGACCATGTGAGGGGGACTGGTGTACAAAAACCTCACCAAGATGCTGAGTTGCCCACAGGCTGAGTTCCCAAGACTCTGAAGTAAATGTGGGTGAAGGTTACTCCAGCTTGGATAACTCCAAGGAAAGTGCTTCGAACCCATCTGAAAGACAGGTACTTTGTAATTTTGTTTTTAATACACTGCTGTGAAAAGTACTTTATGGAATTTGGACAAGACTCCTCGATGGCTGTCTTCAGAGCCTAGGTTCTGAAGCAAGCAGACACTGGAGGTTCATTAACTTTCACTTCTCATTGCCTCTTTCAACTTTGGTTATAAAATCTGAAACACTAATGACAGTCTAAACTATGTATAATATATTTTGTTTCATTTTCAATTAACTTTTAGGGTCTTTCCTCTTTAATTTCTCAAGCACTGGGAAAATGCACATCTAACAAAGCTTTAGGGGGAAAAGATGTATTGATTTTTGGTGAAGGTTTCCTTTGATTATTTTTTTTTTTTAACTTTTTATGCTTTTTCTTCCTTTTGCAATGTTACATGTACTCCTCTGTCTTGTTCAGGCACTTCTCCAGCAGTTACGAGTGTCTGGAGTCAAATGCTTGTAGCAGAACATGTTATAACAATCTGAAATTAGAGTTTTGGCAGTCCACATAGTTGCATTATGAAGGTAAAGTTTATTTTAAACGTACCAAAAAAAAGAATTAAACTATAAGGAAAAAGCAAAGACGGCAGAATCTGAAGGGATAAAAAATAAATACAAACTGTTATTTACTTTAAAAGAGTAAACTGAGATTTATTAACCATATTAAGTTATATTTTAAAAGGAAAACTGTTCCAGCACAGTAAATTATCTAACTCAATGGGACAGATTTATTAGAAGTAATAAATCTGAAGAGTGTGTCAGATCTATATTTATAGTCAGTCATGTTTACTGCTGAAGCTAACTGGCTTGCTGCATTAGTTTGCTAAGTAATATGCATGTTTAAGTGAGGAATGTAATGTAACTCAATATATAAAGAGTCATGGAAAGAATGTCTTGATGTGTTAAGAAAGCCTGGGGAGAAAAGGATCGTGCATCTAATGGACATAGACTCTTAGAAACATTGTGGAATTTTTTTCATGTGGGTTGTTAGCTGTCAGGCATTTTACCAGGGAAGGTCTCACACGCTCAGGTGTCATCCTCTGGTGCTTTGGATGGGGGGACTGACCATAGTTTTCTTGGAGAGCACTTTCTGAACTCACCATAGAGCAAATGACTGTTGTGGGTCCATTTGCTGATTGACAGAGTGTGATGAATTTCAAATGGTTGTACAAATTAAGAAAAACTGCCCCAAACCTGGAATTTAATAAAACCCCTAAATTATTCCCACACATGGAAATGTGTCATGCATTTAAGCTCTTTCCTGCTTTTCTCCATGGAAATATAAACTGCCAAGTTTTCATTAGACACAGTATGAAGAGCCTAAGGAAATGTATATTCCATATCCTGGTGTCCTTTCTGATGCTAATGTTTTAATTCTTCTCTAAAACTCTGTATGTGCAGCTCTGTTGATCTGGTTATCCTATAGGACTTGCACGACACAATTAAACCTATCTACAGGATAAGTTTTTCACAAAGAACCTAAATAGCACTTGGAGCCTGAATAAAGAGGCTGTAATTTGGAGATAGCCATTTATCTCCTTCAAAGAAACATCGTCTGGAAACAATGGTGATTGTTTCTTTACTTTCTTTAGGTATAAATGTTATGAACATCAGTGTATGTATGCTGACATGGACATGCAGGCAGTCTTTGAGGCTGCAAATAGGTCTTTTACTGGAAACACCGTGCCCATTAATTCGCCTGTGCAGAGTTCTATCATGGAAGAGTGCTCTATTTATTTGGTGATATTTGCTGTGTTATGACTCTTCCTTCAAGTTTATGTAAACAATTTGAGGACGAATACAGAAGGAATATTCCCTCTAAGCTTATCAGTTCCCCTGCACTACGCACGGACACTCTGGCCTTTCTTGAGCTATGAAATGCATTTCCTTCCCCCCCCCGCCTCCAGTTCTTTAAATGACTGTCACCAATTTGGCATCATTCCCACTACAATACAGTGTCTGTCTTCTTAACAAAGTTTTAAAAGTAAAATCTCTTTCCTGATAACTTCTTAAACCTGTCTGTGTTTCAGTCTGAAGTTATGACATAAAACTCACAGTCCAGGTTTATATTCCCCCAATACTATTGCTTTCAGAAGCAGCATTTTCACATCTTACCTATATTTAGCCTTATCTGAGACTACACAAGTTAAACTGCAGAGAACTTCCTACTTATGCTGTTTTTACTTGGGTAAGCAGTCTTTTATTCACCCAGAAAGGCCATTGTCTCAGTGAGACTACTTGTTGAGTGCATTTCTACTCTGTTTTAGTAAGAATGTGAGCAAGTCCTTGAAGAACTGCAAATATTCATATACAGGATCCATTCCATCATCTACACACCCCAAGTTACTTATAAAATACCCAGATATTACAGTGATGTGCAGAAGTACCCAATCCAGTTAAATCTGAAATCACTGGCTGTGGGATCAGACCTGCTGTGCATGGAAATAATTCACTGGACCCATTAATTTCAGCGGGTTCTGATCACTCTTCACCACAAGTCAGTTTTGATTCTCCTAAGCTAGACTAGAGAAGCATAGCAAAAAATAATTCTGAAGAAATCAA
Organism: Merops nubicus; assembly: GCF_000691845.1. Lineage (NCBI taxonomy): Eukaryota > Metazoa > Chordata > Aves > Coraciiformes > Meropidae > Merops > Merops nubicus. Next base: position 36,779 of record NW_008602197.1, on the reverse strand, counting down.
CTTTCAGTTGTTGAGGAGTGGTCTAGATATTAGCTTTGCACCTAATACCTCTGACTCTGTGGTTATGAGCAGCCCTCCTAAAGCTGGGACTATCTTCTTACTATACATTTATGAATATCACTTTTTGAAATCTGAAATTCCATCTGCCACACTTGCTACCAGCTCACCTAGTGGGAACAAGCTAATAGAGACAGATATTCTAGGTATTCATTTTTTACTGAAATCAGTGTATGTGAGCAGAGTCAGAAGCAAAAGGCATTACTTTTTTTTGCATTATGAACTCATGCATGACAACCAGCAGGTAAAATGCATCATCATCTAATGCATTCTAGTTTCAGTATTTAACTGGATGAAATTCTTACTTTCTACCAACTCCTCACAGTATGGGAGCACCTGAGCTATCCAACAGTAACTTTGATTACAGGGTTATTCCTGGCCTGTGCAAAATCAGATGAAAAATATGAAGCTTCTGTACTCCTTCACACCACACGTGCAGCAAAATAGGAATGCACTGGCCCACAAAGGCCTGTCAAAAGGACTAACCTTTACAAGGTTCTGTCATCCAGGCGATGTACCTCCCCTCCTGTGCAAAAAGACAGTACCTGGGGAACACCCAGCTACATCGCTGTTGGAGGGTCCTGGCTGGTACCGTGGCTCAGAGGGGAGAGCAGTACCTACAGATGAGGTACACAGGCTTTGTCTTTGTGGGATATGTGATTTTTATCTTGTCATACAAACTTCTTGCTTGATTTTCTAAATAAAAAATAATTTTGTAGGACTCTTGCCATTTACATAAAACTTTCTGTGTGAATTGCATCTTTATGGAAAGGTGTAATATGCAGTCAGGCAGCTACATAATTATAACTATCTAAAGTACTTTGTGAAAAAAAAGTGAGATTTATGTTAACAGAAATCACCTTCATGTTTGAGTCTGTTCGCCAAGACTGTATGCTTATATTTTGTCTTATGCTGGAAGCACTTTATTGCTTTGCAAGTGCTGGCATGTAAATAGGCAGGAGCAAGGCAGAGGGAGGAGCAGTGTGAGTGACAGTGGTAATGTGAGTTTTGCTACAGAAGTGCAGCTGTAACCCAGTGAGTGGCTGGTACTCGGTAAATGTTGGTTTATAAAATTAGCATGTGAAAAAGAACATAATTTGTATGAAGCTAAACATATACAAATACACAGATTTTGCAACTATGTGAGTTAAAATGTATTAGATCATTTGGAGTGGAGGAATGACTTCTGTAGTCATGCACAGTGGGGCTGAGCAAGCCTCGTGCTGAGGAATTCGGGAAGTCAGGGCTGCCCCACCTCACAGTATTCTCCAGGTGACTTGAGGCACTAAGATTTATCTCTTTTGAAGCATCTGGTATTTGCTGCTCCTCCAGCTAATTGTTTCAATCTCCTAGACACATTAAAAGTCAATTTTGTCCTTTAAAAAAATACAGAGAACAGGAAAATAAGTTTGTTTTGAAGTGCAGGAAAGTGTTTTGTTTGGTTGGTTTTGAGTTTGGTTTGTTTGGTGGGATCTGTTTTTTCATTCCATGGCAGAGCATTAAAGGAAAGGGATTCCCACAGTTTGTTTAATATTTGGCTGATGTGAATTATGTTGGTGGCTTCAGCCAAGCCTGTAGAAACACGTCTTCAATTATCCATCCTGGTACAAACAAGCAAAGCAGGGAATAGCTGTGGAGGGCACACCGTTGTTACAGGGCACTCTTCTGGAGCAGGGCTGAGGCTCACTCCTCTGATGTCACTCTTTGCCAAAGAGGAGTGCCACTTACAGGGCTGGCAGCCTGGCACCTTTCCTGCCCTCCCACACCACAGCCTTACCGAGGTGAAAGCTGCCCCTTGTGACCACCTCTGCTCGGAGCTACAGCAGAGAGAAAAGGTGCAGATGCTTTGGGCCTCCCAAAGGAGCAGAGCCAGGTCTACCAAACGCAGACCAAACCAAAATGTGGGCACAGCTATATTTCTTTTTTTTGTTGTTGTTGTTTTTTTCTGCAGCTAGTTATGTTGGTGATAAGAAGCTGAGGTGTATTTATGTAAAAGCAACCTTTGCAACAGCTCGTATTGAAAGCAGGTAATAAACTGCCCCTTCTTACATCATTCACTATCATCATCCTAGAACCTGTAACTGCTGAGAACGGTGCACGGAGGTGAAGTGGGGGCTGGGCAAAATCCTTCTCCTTTAGCACAGTTTTCTCCTGGCTATCTCCCCTAGTGGTCCCAGCACACTTCCCAACCCCAAGAGTTCTGGTTCTGCAGCTCTTTACACTGTTTGTAGCTGTTAACATCAGATTTTTTTTTTTTCTTGAAATGTATCAAGGAGGGGGGAAAAAAACCAAATTCTCCCACAGTTTGTTACAGTATAATGAAATCATCTAATTCTGTAATTGTTCTGTCTTCATGTGCTGACTATGGCACTGTGAACACAACTGCATAGCTGTAGGATCCATCACTCTGGAGATTTCCCAGGGTAGCTGATGAGCTGTAATTCTCCTCCAAAAAGGAATAGTTCAAATTCCAGCTGAAGCCCCTGAAAGTTCATGCATCATTTGGCATATTTGAGGCTCCAACTACTGAAAAGTCTAAAGAATTATTTCAAATAATGTGATATATCCTTCCCGTGGTCTGCAAAAGACCAGAAGAAGCTTAGATCAGGATAAGACAACTGTCCTGATTGTCACAGATCCAGGAAATGAATACATCTAATGATCACTCCTCAGTGAAGAAAGCGCCAAGAGCTATCTCTGTGCAGAAACAGTGTTTTACAAATACAGTCAGAGTTTGTATCAGGTATGGAAAATTCAGTCTCATGAGATAATGCAGTTAAATCAACTTCCTTTACTGCTTTCCCATTTATGAGTAAGAGGTGTAAAGTCCAGAAGAGCTCAGGTTACTTTTTCATATTCCTACCTTGTAGTCAACATGCTCTATAGAAGGGGAGGGTTGGCTGTGGCCTTTCCCAGGATTTTTATGTTGCCACCAGTGGTGGTAGGACTGTTTTCATCTACACAAGTTCTATTGGGACATTTGGAAGGTTTTGGACTCCAAAGACACTCAGGTTTTATAGTCCTGCAGGTAAAACAGAAACTCCTGTTCTTTGCTGTAGTATTTTTCTCTGGAACCCTGAAGATGTTTCAGTCTTTGTGGATGATTAACTAATGGTAGCAAAGTACTGCTCTTGTAAGAATTCAGCATTAACGATACACTGTTTGCTATATGACGAAAAGAACATTATCTGGGTACAGACAGAATTAGCCTGAAGAATTAGAGATTTCTGGAAGTTACAAGCAACACCTACAAGTGACTTTTATCTTGAGAATATCCTCCTGTTTCCTCTGCAGCTCGATAACTCTCCTTTTTCTGCTTGCACTGATAAATGTTTAGGAAGAGGTTTAACAAACTTTCTTTGCACAAGGGAGAAACTTGAGTTTTAACAGCGCTGGCAATGAGTGAATTCTAGCAATGAGCAAATAATATCCCCTCTCTGCTTTAGTTTTTCCAGCAGTTAAAAGTGAAATAATGCTTCTGCTAGGATGTGACAATGATACTTACTGTGGTAAAATGCCTTGAAAAGGAAAAATTAGATGTAATTATAATAGTTTAATCTGTGGTGGTATCATGTAGATTGAGTAACACTTTGCTAGCTATAAAGCAAGGTTATTACCCCAGGGAATTTACAGCACAGAAGATCTGCTCCTCTTTCAAGATTTTGTTTAGTAAAGGCAGCTGGGCGTTTACCTGAACAAACAGGCAGAAAACAAAACATGACCCACTGAATCCCAATTCTTTTTCTATTCTTTTTGTTCTGAAGGAAAAGTTGATAGTTTTGGGGTTTTTTTCTTCTTTCTTTTGCAATGATTTATTTCTATTGGACTATACTTCTAGCTCGTATGAGGAGGCAGTAAAGCCACAGATTCTCCCAGTACCTGTTATTTTTCTGACAGGGGACAGTACCCATGGTTGTCCTCAGTGTTAGCAGATCCAAATGGAATGAAAGATGCCTTTATTTCCCCAAGAAGTTAAGTAAAACCAGGGATGATTTTGTCCTTTAGGACCCCATGTTGGTTCTTATTCAAAAAAATCAAATTCAAGTTTCTTGATCTTTTTTTTTTCCTTGTTGTTAGTGTTGACTGAGCCTCAAAAGCAAGTTGATGCAAAACCCATGAGATTTAAATACTTTTCTAAACTTCTGTTTAAGCCTTCTAGGTCTGCTGCTAAACACAGCAGACACTGCAGGATTTCTGAAGAAAGGTGGCCACGAAATGTAATTTGTATATCTGTTGTTATTTCATATTTGTTCAATTGATTGTTTTCCTTTCATACTGGGTGAATCTAGAAATTGCCAGAAGTCACAGGATGAGCTTATGAAAATGAAAATACAAGCTGCACTAAACTCTGCCCTTATTTTTGCAAAGTGGGAGTCTCACAACCTCCCTGGGTGTGAAGGCAGTGTTCAGGAGAAGGCAGTACGAGCCTGAGGGGTTATGAACCAGGTACACTGACTTCTGCTGTAGAAGAGGATGATTATTGCTTCCTTCCTCCCACTGAACACAGTCCTGAATTATTGCCTGTGAAATGATTTGCGCTGCATGCCGTGGTGGTGAACTACTTCCAAAAGTATTTTAATCTCAGAATCTGTCAGTTCTAACTTGAAAGTTACCAGCATTGGTAAGCCCTGTAACAGGTTTTTAACTATTTATCATTTCTTAGATGGTGTTTGTGCCTTCAGTCTGATGGATTTAAATATGGAAGAGGAATTCTAAAATTGCTGGGAATAAAAGTGGGGGAAAACAAGCCCCAAGGGGACTCTGTGCTGCTGTCCATCTGCAAGTGATCAGAACAAATCTTGGAAAAAATGGAAAAAAAGGTAACAAGCAATGAGACTGAGCCACTGACTTCCAAGAAAGATGTCTCAGACTGTAATGAAGAAGACTGTAAAGAGAATGGACTTCTGGTCAGGGACCCTAAATCTGCCCTACGGCTCGTGGAGGATGGCAATAAAGCCCATCTCAGCCAGGGGAATAAAGGGGAGGCAGCTCAGATCTCAAATGGTTATTCAGGGGTTCAGAGCTCTGCTCCCTGCAGTGGAATGGGGGAGGTGGAAGGTGCCCAGTGCACTGCCCCAGCAGCTACAACCACCACTACAACCACCACTTCTACCACCTGTGGAGCAGAAGGCCAGCAGCAGCTGATGGAGTTAGAAGACAGAGAGACCTGGAGTAAAAAAATTGACTTTCTTCTCTCTGTCATTGGATATGCAGTGGATCTGGGAAATGTGTGGAGATTTCCTTATATATGCTATCAAAACGGAGGAGGTCAGTGACTGGTTCTCTATGTTGTTCCTTGATGCTGAACTTCCTTGCTTATAAATGCATGATTTAGTGGCTTATCTAAATGTCATGTATAACAAATGACCAAGGGGAAAATATTTACTTTTCAAACAGACTGGAAACCATAAATACTAGGACAGGATAATCAGACACACCAAGGTAGAAGAAAAGCTATTTAATAAGATCTAAAAAATTAGTACAACTAGAAGCTGAGCACCAGTTAGGTGCAGAACCACCTTCCAAGAGAAAAGACTAAATCCCTGTCCCGAGGAATATTTTAAAATCAGATGAAGCACCACGTCAAAAACAAGTCACCAGGAAGGCCAGACCTTAGACTCACTGACATAGCATCCAAAATATAAATCTAATCAAAGAGATCTTGGAAGGGACTTTTGTCTCCCTGATGTAACAAAGAAATAAATCATTTTATCTGTAGCCCATCTGACAATTGTATCCACTGTAGCCAGTACAGTGTGGTGAATCCTGTGTGTATTTGTTACACCAGCGTGAGGAGTTTGGCCTGAGTGTTTCTCCTTACTCACACTGCTAAGTAGATACTCTCATGAGAAATTCCACAGTAAATCAGTGTGGCACACTGGCTAGGGAGGGAATATGCATTTTCCCTGTAGGGTAGAATGAACTGTTCTTTATGGGGTGCTGGTAGTGTTGGAATATAAGTCCTATGAAGAATTACAATCATGTTTTCTTTCTCTTGCAGGAGCATTCCTCATTCCTTACACAATTATGGCCATCTTTGGAGGAATTCCTCTCTTCTACATGGAACTAGCACTAGGACAGTACCACAGGAATGGATGTATTTCAATTTGGAGAAAAATATGTCCTATATTCAAAGGTAAAGAAGGGAAATGGAAAATTACTAGGAGCTTTCTGAGTAACTGGAGGTTCTTCTTATAAAGGTGAAATTTCAGGAAAAAAAATTGAAAATCTCATAAAACAAAGTAAGGCTTGTTCTGCACCAGGTTTTGGCTTTACAAAGAAAGCTTTCATAAAACTTTACACCTGCAGATGTGTGTGTTTACGTTCTTATATACCTTTGACAAGCAACTCTCAAACTGATCAGAGGCCAGACCACTTTCTCTGTTCCAAGCCTGAAAATAGATATTTATACAAAAAAACCCAAACCCCAAAATGTAATTGATAAAGTGCAACATTACTGAATCTGAAGCAAAATTGAAAACCAGGCAAGTATAAAGATCTGCTATCTCTATTACAAAAATATCACAAATAAATCATTTCCCATCTTCATCCTGGTTTGTTAATTGCTATCCTACCAGAGTCTTCTAGGTCCTGTTCAATTTCCTCGTTTACCCTTGCTCCCAGGGCTGCAGTTCTGGTCTTGTCTTTTTATTTACCAAGAGCTCCAGATGCCTATTTCTACACTGCAGGAATTTAGGAATGGATGAAAAAAACTACATAAGCATGTTCTGTCTTGATTAAGGATGCTTTTTTTTTTTTTTGGAATTGGAGCCTGAGTGTTTCCAAAGCCACAAGAAATTCCAGTGTTGTAAACACTTGAGAGGGTACATGGACCTCCTGCAGAGCTGCCTCAGTCACTAATTGTAGCCGATAACCAATTCCTTCCCTCTCGTTTTTGGCTTAAAACTTACACTCACTTCATGTGATTGTTTCCTGCCTCACCAGGGATCGGCTTTGCCATCTGTATAATAGATCTTTACGTAGCCTCCTACTACAACACCATCATGGCTTGGGCCTTTTACTACCTCGTGTCGTCCTTCACGGCGGAGCTGCCCTGGACCAGCTGCACGAACGCCTGGAACACGGGCAACTGCACTGACCTGGGCAGGGCCAACGCCAGCTGGGCACCACACTCTGCCTCCCCCGCCGAGGAGTTTTACACGTAAGTGCATGTAAGTGAGGACAGGAACGTTAGACAGAAGGGTGGAACGTGCAGGAGGCTTGTTTTGGAGGGGGAGTAGAGCTGTTTATTACTGGTACCCATTTCTAAAGCAAATAACTGAAAATTTGTAGGTGTATGTAAGCTTAGGGGGGGCATGGGAGGGTACTCTGTTTTAGATCAGAGATTCCCAACTGCTGTTAATCTGTTGTTGCTTATGCTTTATCATCAGTGGTGCACCATTAACATCAAACTCCTAATTAAAAAAAAAATCCAAAATTACACGAGTCTGAAGACTCCTTATCAAGACCTCAGGATTTACTTGTAATGCTCAACCCATGGTATGGGACTGTTGAAAGCACACATAAGCATTTGTTAAAAGAATATCTACACTGTTTTTTTCTTTCCTCTTTCAGCCGCCAAGTTCTACAAGTGCACAGGTCCAATGGGCTGGATAACCTGGGGGGCATTAGCTGGCAACTGACCCTCTGTTTATTTTTAATCTTCACCATTGTATACTTCAGCATCTGGAAAGGGGTCAAAACATCTGGCAAGGTGAATGCAAAAGACAAACTTGGTACAGTACAGTCATGCAGCAGTCCTAAATGAACCAATTAACTTGACAGAGAATTCTCTTGGATTGTTTCCATGACAGAGATTATAGGCTCATGTATTTGGGAAGCACTGTAAAGTGGCTGCTTCTATTATCCAAGTAATACAAAACAATAAGTTATGCCACTGTTCTTCAGACAAGAACAGCCTCACCAAGAGAAATTGTGGGTACAGATGTGCAGACTGCCTGTTTACAGACCTCCTGAGAAGTTCACGTGAAGATGTTATAAATGCTAAGAGCTATAATATCTCATTTTTATTACAACCTGCTAACTTTCTACCCATGGCAAATGCACTTTCTGCTTCCCCTCACAGGTGGTATGGGTGACTGCCACATTCCCTTACATCATACTCTTCATCCTGCTAGTGAGAGGTGCAACTCTGCCTGGGGCTTGGAAAGGTGTCATCTACTACTTGAAACCTGACTGGCAGAAACTCCTGGCCACTGAGGTAAAAAACATTATAAAAGGGTGGAGATTTGCTTTTAGCCTATCAGCATGTATATACTTCAATGTCTGTTTTCAGTGTAGAGCATGATTGAACAGATGTCAGCATGGACTTAAAAGCCTGACTTCTTGCTGCTGCTTAAACAGTCGTGCTGTGCTTTCCATAATTATAAAGGTTTTTTTAAAGATCAGTTTAGCTTTAACTAATAGTAGAGCTCCCACACAGTGGAGAAATAGAATTAGTGATATAATTAGAAAGAAAACAACTGACCAAACATTTTTTCACCAGGAAAATGTTGAACAGCCTGACATTGAGCAAGAAGCTACAATTGCTGCTATGCTGCAACAAAATCCTTTGCCTTTAACAGTCACACTGAGCAAACTCAATTTACTAAGCCCTGAGAACAGGTCTAGCAGCAGTTTTTCTGGCTGTAAGAGGATTGTTGCACACTTGGGCAAGCTCTTCCACAGCCCAATGGTGTTCACAAGTGCCTCTGTTTAAATAGTGCAGGTTACTAGAACTGAAGCTTCAGCTCTCTGCTATGTGACAAGCTTTGGCAGATAAACCCAAGGAGACTCTCGGTACCATGACTCAGTAATGTATGCAAGTGCATGTGGAGAAGGAATAAATCAGTTAGGCCTGCAAACACCACCAAGATCTGCAAAGAAAGGAGGAATGAGGACAAGAATGAGCTAACCAACAAACCCCAGGCTTTCTGGTATCTGATTCAGCTCTGAACTCTGTGGATGACAAGTAGTCCATCAGGCTTAAGGCTGCGCTTACCTCACTGCCCATGAAAGTGTCTAGTGAGGAGAGTGATGGAAAAAAACCCAAAGCAATAAATACTACAAATACAAAGATTAAAAATTCTAATGTTTGCAAGTCTACAGCTGCCCAGCTGATACGGAGTTTTGAATGAAGAGGAAATGAAAAGACACCAGTCTCTGATAAAGCAGCTTCTCCAATAAGGGACCACATCTTCTGCAAAAGCAATAAAGGGCATTGATATTGTATTGGACATATCTGAAGTGAGGACAGCAGATTGCAATCTGTGTGCTGGACGATGACAGCACTCTCTGTCTCTGGATGATACAGGATGGCCTCACATGATGGAAGAGAATATTAGAAATGAGTTGTAATGAACTCCATGTTTCAATCAAAAGAGGATAAACGAATGAGGACTCTCACCTTCAGAAGGAGAACTGATACTGTACTTTAGGAACACTACTCATTAAGCTGTGGCCACTTTTCAAGCACAACAGGCTTTTCATAACAAGATCATCACACTTACATCTGTCATGGCTACAATAAAGCTGAATTGAGTCCTAAGGACTAGATCTGCATCCAAACTGTCAAATGTATTTCCATAAATCTAGGAAAAATCTGGGCAGTGACCATCTGCTGCTCAGCCTGGAAGACACACAGCCAAACACAGGGCTATTCCACAGGACAGAGCTGGAGGAAGGTGAGCCAAGCCCACCACAAAATCATGGACAGCAAGTCCTCCATACATTGCAAAACCTGTGTTAAAATGATGACAGGCAAACCACTGGGAATTATTCTAAGACGCCATCAGCAGTGAAACTGCCAGCGAGTACTTACAACAGAGTAAAGAGCTACAATTAGCACTGAATAGGCACTGAAGTTATAGTGGACATTTACAGCTCTCACAGATCTACAACAAATATCTGTATTTCAATATGCTTTCTTAAGGAAATGTTTGTCAGACAAACATTTCCTTAGGAAATAGGTAGACTAGTCTAGAAACACAGTTTTATAGGCATAAGTGATATTCTGGATATGCCAAACTCATTCAGTTTCATGTAATTTTTTCTTGTTCTTCAATATTTTTCAGGTTTGGGTGGATGCAGCAGCTCAGATATTTTTCTCCCTTGGTCCAGGTTTTGGGGTCCTGTTGGCTTATGCCAGCTACAACAAATTCCACAACAACTGCTACAAGTGAGTTCTACGTTATTCTATAATAAGTAAAATTGAGTTAAAAAAATGTAACTGTGGGTATTTATGAAAAAGAAACACTGAATTGTCAGACCTGTGGATATACAAATCAGACAGAAGTGTAATAGAACAAAAGTGCTTATTGAAAGAACCTCCAGCCTAAAACATTTCTTCTTTGTTGTGCCTACTCTAAAGAGAATCTCCACCAGTTACAGCAAGGAGTCTAAGATGTAGAAACTCACCAACAAAATGGACTGAACCCCTGCCAAACAATCACATAATTATTGAAGCTTAGCAGTGAGTTAGGAAATTAGAACCTTGAGCTGAACTGTAACTGATAGTTGTTTCCTTGTTATCTTATAAAATTCTATTTACAACTTGTAAATGAAAATTCTCAATTCTTTATATTCCTATAGTAATTCCTTTTTTAAAAAAACACCAGTGTATACCCAGCATTCAACCCAGTGTCAGACTAACCTTACAGCACCTGTTTCAAGTTGAAGAATCAAAAGTAATCATGGTTGGCTTTCTTCCTGTCTTTCAAATCTGCTGCTTGTTTTTTTCACTGTATTCCCCCAGTTTTTCTAGGAGTCTATCCAGATCATTAACTCACCCCATCTGGTAGTGAACCTCCCTTTGCTGATCCCCTGATACGAGTTAGGTGTTCTGTTGCAGGGATGCTCTGGTTACCAGTACCATGAACTGCATGACCAGCTTTGTGTCTGGATTTGTCATGTTCACTGTGCTGGGATACATGGCTGAGATGAGGAATGAAGACGTATCAGAGGTTGCCAAAGACACTGGTAGGCAAACTTTTTGTACACATCTCTCAAACTGTTTCTAAGATAGAACCTATTTGTATGTTATCTTCTAGATTGAGGACAGCACAAATGATGTGAGATATTTAGTATATAACTCAGGATACAGACTTTATGGTAAGGGCACTGTTATACATACAGCTAAACATAACAGTTAGTCCTAATTCTCCATTTTAAAACCAGGACCCAGCCTTCTCTTCATCACGTATGCTGAGGCCATTGCAAACATGCCTGCTTCCACTTTCTTTGCCATCATCTTTTTCCTGATGCTGCTCACACTGGGACTGGACAGCACGGTGAGTAGATTGACCTCTTGGCTAGGTGGTGTATGGCCTTACCCCCCCAAACAGCAGAAGAAACAGAATTCCAACTCCTGTACCATCATTGAAGGGTTTAAAGCAGGATTGGCATCGCCATGTGCCTTTTGTAAGACAACTACCACTCTAGTTTTGACCTAAAATTAAATGCTCTGTCAGTGTCATACTGTGACTATTAGTAACAGATCTGGAAGCACAAGCAAAGCGCTTGATTCATAAACTCCTGGTGGAATGTAGCCTTCCATCTTCTCTCTTCTACTTGTAAACTTAGAAAGCAATTATTAAAGCCTGGAATTTTTTTCACACTAGCTGGATTTAAAAGGTATAAACTGGAGGTGGTCTTCCCAGCACCACGGTGAAAAGGAGATGTTTGAAAAACTTGCCATGTTGAGCCTGTTTTTACAGACTGAGAATCAGCTCTTCCCACGAAAGCTCAACTCAGCTGATTGCACAACCTTGGTTCTACTGAGCCACCTAGCACTTACTGGCATCCTACTGCTGGTAATACACACTTCCTCTGGGTGATAGGCACGCCCTAGAGATGTGGGAAGACTAAATCCCCACCTTAAAGAGTTTTAAAGTTCCAAAGAAAGACTGTCTAATCAATGGTCACACCAACCCTACAGGCAGAATAAGTCACCAGTGCATCAAAGCTTTAAAGTTCCTTTAAGCATTGAAACATGCTTTAAAACAGGTGAGACTGCCCTCTATTTTCCCCTGATTTTTCCATGCTTTTCAGTTTGCAGGACTAGAGGGGGTGATTACTGGAGTACTGGATGAATTCCCACATGTCTGGAGCAAATGCAGGGAATTGTTTGTCCTTGGTCTGACCATCGTTTGCTTTTTGGGGTCACTAGCAACCCTGACATTTGTAAGTATTTCACCCACTCCTCACGTATCCTTACTGGCAGTTTCCTGCAAATGACATCTTGGAGAGAGTAGTAGTTTTTGAAGATTTTGGAGAAACCAGATTAAATCTCCAGCCTTTATGCATTAGAAATCTTTACTTGGAATGAAGATGAACAGCATCTCTCATTAGGAAAACGATCCCATTGCAAATCAGTAAAACTCTAATTTGCTACACATCATAAATGACACAGCCACTACTCCAACTGCTGAACTAGTAAGCAGATAACCTTCCACACTTTATGTGGTTTGCTTATGGTTCTCAAAAGCTCCATGTTTTCAAATAATAAGAATTCTTTTAATTTTTGCAGTCCTTGAAATGTATTTTGAATTTTAAAAAGAATGATAAAAAAATTATCTGCTAGAAAATGCTGTAATTGACTGTTGCTGTTCTCCAGAAATTTCTAGCAATGAATTTCCTGCATCTTCCTCATGAAATCAGACTTCATAACCAGCCACACCAAAGTCTCTGTGGGGCTTGTGGGATTTCATTTTCACAAGCAACATTTAGAATAATGATCATGGGGACAAGGAAAAAATACTTGGCTTTCCTGTAACATTTCACTCCACTTGCTCGTTAATGTGCAACTTCCTTCTTATTTGAAGTATTTGCTGTAAAAGGAGACTTGGTTCCTCTCTGAGACAATGCCCTCTTCCTTCATGATCCTGGATCCCAAATGGAAAGACAGCAAAGTAACACTGTACTTCTCTCCTGTTCAGCAACTCTGACTCAAGCTGGAGTAAGAAGATGCCATGCAACACTGTCCCATCACCCCCCCCAGGTGTTCATTCAAATCCAGCTAGGCCTGCAGGCAGATTCAGTTTTAGTTTATCTCCATGGCAGCTCCCCTGGTTAAGTATGTTCACAGAGAGTGAGCAGATGAGCAGCACGCTCCAGGGTTTCCCTGGCAGGAGCAGCCACAAAGTGACAGCACTGGCTGAACTACCCACCTGGGAGTGGCAGTGATACACAGCAGCCTTGTTCCATCGCTGCAGCTCTGGCTCACTCATTGTCTCATCTCCTTTCCAGGGAGGAGCGTACGTGGTGAAGCTGTTTGAGGAGTATGCCACTGGTCCAGCTGTGCTGACCGTCGTGTTCCTGGAAGCTGTTGCTGTGGCCTGGTTCTATGGTATGTCTGGTGCCACGCTGGCACAGTGCCACCCACCCCTGAGCCTCTGCAGCACAGCCTGCCCTCTGCTCCTGCAGACAGCACCCATGTCTCTGGGAAAAAGAGTTTACCCAACCTTTTTACAAAGCCACTGATTACCCAGTCTGTGAGAACTGTTATTAATTGTTCTCTGAGAGAAGTACAGTGACGTTTAAAAGAGCTGTAATTCAGAGTAATTAAGGATTTAATATAATTAAGAGTTATAAGAGCATGTCTTTCATAATGGATTCTGAATTCATTTGTTATTTATACAAAATGCTGTGCATCTGCTTGGGGAAAACTTCTGTCTGCTGTCACCACTCTCCTCCTGCTTGCCTCCACAGGCATCACCCAGTTCTGCAACGATCTGAAGGAAATGTTGGGCTTTGCCCCAGGCTGGTTCTGGCGAGTTTGCTGGGCAGCAATTAGTCCCATCTTCCTTCTGGTGAGTTTTCTTCATAGTTTTTTCTTTGCAGCACAAGAAAATTACTGCTGAACAATGCAGCTACTTAGACTTCTAAGAGCTTAATTACAGAATTTTCTTGTGACGTTCTTCAGAAGCAATTTTTGTTAAACCAAAAAGGCTCAATTAGGGAAAAAATCCAATACAATGCTGCAAGGTCTTGTACTAAATCACTATTTTAAGGGGTTTTGTAGATGAGCTAGCTAAGTAAGACTGGGTTCTGAATAACT
>NW_008602197.1:18632-22651 GCF_000691845.1 Merops nubicus | reverse complement strand
CTGAACAAAGTTACTTTTTGTTGGTTTATATTTATTTTAGCAAGATGAAGCAATAAAAGATGGTGATGAAACATACTGCCTAGGGAGGGAAACCAAGATAAGTAAATATACTGTCTCAGCAACTGCTGACAGCTTTGGACTACTCCACTTAAAATTTATAGCAGTTAATTTCAACCTTTATAAATCTATAATTCAGAATTGGAAATATTGTCCCAGTGTTTGACTTGGCACTATTATTGATAACATTTTAACACAAAGTGTTCATTTCCTGATCCAAAATTAGTTCGTGCTCTCTTTTATTGTTACTAGCTTTAGTGGGAGCAGAGCAGGTCAAGATGGAGTTTATCAAGCACAGAATATAGATTTAAGACCTACAGGGTGAATTCAAAACACTTGTAATGGTCAATGTATAATTAACAGATTTTAATTTTATTACCCCTAGAAAAAGAAGAGAAGGCTATAAATAAAAGTGTGACACCACAAGTGATTTTTTATAGTACTGTCCTCTTTGTGATCCTAAACCAGTAAAATAAACAGAGAGGATTACAGCTCTGGTGATGTGGTTACAGGGCAGAGCTATTTGAATTCTCTATGGAAACTGAACTACACTAAGGAAAGCCCAGTATGTTATTTCTGTATGGAAATTTTGCTGGCAATCCTGATCACCTGATGACAGTCTGGACAAAACAGAGTCAGAGATCCTTCCAAGGATAATCACAAATACTGTTCCTGTGATATTCACTAAAAGCATTTGTTGTTTCACAAGGAATCTTTCACTCAAGCACAGGAAAATGATCTAACAGCATTAATTGAGCTGATGCCAGAATACTATATCCAAACTAGTATTAACATTTGTAAAAGCTACTGAAGAACCTAAATGTTCTTCAAATGTCTAAATTTCTTTCTAATGATCTTCAAATGTCTAAATTTCTTTTGCCTAAACGACTTTCTGTGATAAAAATATCACAGAAAAAAATGTGTAGAAAATACATATAGAAAAATGAGAAAAACAGACTGTATAGCTTCTCATGGAGAAAGCTGATGTGATTACCACAGGTAAGTAGTTTAAGAGTATTTGAAAGAGTCTATAACCCAATAAAGAACAGCATAAAACACCATCACAGTGTCTGCAAGTTAAATTCAGACAAAGCAGAACAGACACTGATCATGATGAAATGCAGGGCAAGTCGCTGAGGGAAACCATACACTTCCCCTTTTGGGTGGCCTACAGTGAAGGTGATGCCTTTCTGGAAGGGATGCTCTACCTGCAATCCAGTTAGAAGTCTCAATACAAGGGTAGCTAGATGAAATTCTGCACACTGGTAGCAATCAGTCTGATTTTGTCCACCTCACATCTTTTTATCCTTTAAATGTACAAGTGTGGTCCTGAATTTTCTCTCTAATGCTTCTGAAGCAAGAAACACCACAATGTATATTTATGGGATGAGCAATCCATATGAGAATTTTTACCCAATTACTTCCAATTTCTGGTTGGGCTGTACTCTAAAGCTCCTGAGCTCTTTCAAATGTCCTGAAGGGAAGTCTGGATATCCAAAAGTGGTCTGAGGGGGTTTTAGTTATGTTTTTTTATTTTAAATCCATACTAGCGTAAGATTTTTTCAGCGTCAACGTGTGTTTGATCCTTCTTGAGTTCCTACTCTTTTTTTTTTTTTTTTTACATTTCAATGCTCTACTGGGACACAGAGTTCCCTGAAGTATGTGCCATCAAAATACACGTATTCATACTTGGCTATTTTCTTCTCCAGTTTGTCACCTGCAGCTTTCTGTCCAACCCTCCTGAACTACGGCTTTTTGACTACCGCTATCCCTACTGGACCACAGTAGTGGGTTACTGCATAGGAACCTCTTCCATCATCTGTATTCCCATCTACATGGTCTACCGCCTGATCATCACTCCAGGAACACTGAAGGAGGTATCCACAATGCTCTGTTGTTTCTATCTGACTGTTAGGAAGGAGGTGATTCCTAGAAAAGTTCTGTGTAGATTTTTTTAGGATCTGATGCCCCAGAACTTGACCACTATTGTTGCTCTGTTCCTAGCCAGCTCGTAGCTAATTGTGTTCTGCCCCTTCTGAGTGACTCACAAATCTCCCCAGGTCTTCCTGAGGCTGATGACATATTCATATAAGATATTAAATCAAGTAATTCTCTTTAAGCTCTGGTGAATTGGTGGCTTTTCCTAGAAATCACTCAAGACACTAGCATGTGAATGAGGCAGTGGAAGATTGGTTCCTTGGCTGTATCTGTAAGAGCAAGTTTCTTTTTTTCGCCCATATTTAATAAAATTTCTTTGCCATGAATCTGTGGCAGCCTGTGATGACATTTTGGGTTTTCTTTTAAGTTCTAAATATCAGTTCAGGAAGAATATGTTCAGTTGGCTCAGGGTATTAGAGTAAATCCTAAATAAGGTCAAACTTTGATTCAAATTATGTGTTACAAATAATTAAAAAAAAATGCTGTGTACTTCTATAGCACATGTTCATAGTGCTGAGGTAACAGAAGCCTTGAAACATTCTTGTGCTGTAGTTCCAAGAGGTATAAGTCAGTCATATTTTTATTATAAATGTCTTTCCAAATAGCTGTCCTGTTATGTATTGCCTGTAAAATTAATTCACATAGTGCTGAGGTAACAGAAGCCTTGACACATTCTTGTGTTGTAGTTCCAAGAGGTATAACTCAGTCATATTTTTATTATAAATCTCTTTCCAAATGGCTGTCCTGTTATGTATTGCCTGTAACATTAATTGGTTTCCAATACTGATTTCTCTCTAACAGCGTATTCTGAAAAGCATTACTCCAGAAACAGCTACAGAAATCCCTTTTGGAGACATCCGCATGAACGCAGTATAAGCTAACCTGTTTTGGGGGGGAGAGAGGGGGAGCACAGAATGTAACTTTCCTCATGCTCTCCCCCCCAAAAGAATTACGTTTCCAGCTGAGACAACACGTGGAAGTTTTCTGTGGAGGCTGCATAGCTGACGATGGGCATTTGGAAGCACGATGCCTCCAACACATTTATCTACTGTGCACTTGTACCAGACTGAACCAAGAACTCATTTGTTCTGGGGACACGAGGCTGGGTGTGTGCACGAGACCAGCACGGCTCCCCACGGGCTGTTGGAAGGTGTGCATGACTGAGTCAGGCACTGCAGTGAGTGGGGCTGGTGTGGAGTCCCCAGTCCGTGGCAGCACTCCCCTGTCTCCCTCCTGTGACCATTCCTCCTGGGCAACGTCATCGTCGCTTCTAAAGTTCCACTGGCTTCAACTACATGGAAAAATACTAAAATATTTCTAATAGCCATACATTACTCAAGTAACACAGGGTTTTATAAACTAGACAAAAAGAACAGTAAATTCCTTAGGATTGTAGTGGAGTAAGACAGAGGAAGAGGAAACAATCCTGAGCAGCACTACACACAGCTCTGCACACATTAGCACACACAGTTGGAAGCATTATCCTCCTTTTCATTTCCTGCAACTTCTAGACAACAGAAGATTCTATCAAATACCACAAAAGCTTTTTTTGTAACGTTGTAGGCTTCACTTTCCTTTAGATCCAATGAAGCCACAAAACCTCACCAGGGGTTACTTGACAACTACCTATGTTCCTAGCATCTACTAGCTTAGACATGAAAACAGTATAGATATTCACAAAGTCTTTGTCCTGCCAGACCTAACACACCTAAAGAAACTATACAACAACGATTTTTTTTGAGTTCTGATGTCAAAAAGTGAAATCTTAAAGATCTGCTTCTCTGCTTTGCTGCTTTCTTAAATTAATTTCACACCTAAAATTCCCTAGAGCCTGTGGCTTTTTTAATTCTTTCCCAGTACAGGACTAAAGTTTAGAATAATCCTTTTGGCTGGCTGTCAAAAGTACACTTAAACTATACAAATCTGCTTTGAAGATTTAATAGCTCACATTCTAATATGAACGCATTTGGGTTTCACCCTGAAGAATAAAAGGAGGGGAAATGTTTTTTTAAGAAGTTGAGCAG
>NW_008602197.1:0-18601 GCF_000691845.1 Merops nubicus | reverse complement strand
TGATTCTCATCGGAACTATTTATGTTACATTTCAAGGCACTGATGATATGCAAATTAACTTCCATGCAGATACCACCCTCTTTAGTTTGCATGCACACACATGCTCTCCAAATGTAACTGCCCTTAGACTGACTGCAGCTGCCAAGTCACCTGGAGGACAATACTTCTGCTGCAGTTATACAGAAGTTTAGGTAGACCTAAGTAGGATCATTTATGTAAAAACCAAAACTATTAACAGAAGTAAAATAAAATAGAGGATTAGTCTATTTTGTATCTCATGGTCTACTTAGGTAACATACTGCTAAAAGGAACAAGGTTATACGTGCATTCATAGCAGCAGGCATTAAAAAACCTGTTGAAGTAGGAAGAGCTTCCTGTGTTAGAGGAAAGCAGGTATGGCATGTTTGCCTTTTGAAAATATTTTCACCACTATTGCCAAGGACTTTCTGCTCTAGGTGTGCAGACACCTTCTGGAGGAAGGGCCTCTTATGCTTCAGCTATTGACTTGAATTTGCACCACTTCAGGTCTCTAAGCCAAACATCCAATATGGACATAAAGGGACAAGGATTCTTCAAACAAAAGGCTCCTAAATAATTTTTTAAAAAGGGAATATGTTCTTTCATTGCCAGAGAAAACACAGGAAGTCTGTCTTACTGGAGAGTTACTGCTAAGAAATAATTTTGTAGTTTAGCCTTTAAGTGTATTTGAAAACTACCTTACAAACTAGCTTCATTGTGAAAAAAGAGGAACAGTCTGGGACTTCTTTTAATATTAGAAAGCTATTTAGTTATTAAGTTATCAACCAGAAAATTAATTGCTTTTTTATACAACATTTTCTGTTATGAGTTCATTAATTGACAAAATACATATGAAACATCAGTGTAAGATGGACAAGGTACTGGTATGTATCCAAGACCAAGTGTGGGAAATAAAGCAGAAAACCCTGCCCAGCTTCTCCAGTCTTCATCACTACTACTCATGTTAATCTTTTACAACAACATCTGAAATGGTAAAACATGCATCTTTCATTTATATTTTTAAAGACACTACTATACAACAGACATTATCTCTCTGGGTGGTTTTAGGACAGAATGATGAGCAACTTCCCAAGAAATGCCAGTTTTCTACTGAATTAAAATTCAGCCACGAAGTCCTGGTATCAATACAAGCCCTGCAACAGTCACAGTGTAAAATAGGGCAAGGTCTCTCAGCTTGAATTTATCAACTGAAAAATAAGAATAATGCACTCAGAGTACAGATGTACTGACAGAGGGTGAAAGCTCTTAAAATTATTTGAAGATATAAAAAGCAACATAGACATGCACAGTCACACCAAAAATATTTTTAGAAATAAACAGTGCAGAAGATAATTTGTGATGTTAGATCCTGGCTCTCTTTTTGCTAGGGTAATTCTGTCTGAGGTCTTTATGGGAACAGGGGGCAAGGAAAACCTCTAGAAGTGGATTTAAAAGGCTTTTTTTCCTGAAAAATACAAAGATAAAAATATATCTATGCTCTCATTCTATAGAAGCTAACCCTGAAAGGCAGCTTAGTCCTCATTCTTTTTTGTCATATGGCATACTGGTTTGAAGTGTTCTTATCTTCTTATGATAGGTTCATTTTTTAGTGTACCTACTTAGTTGAACGGTTGAAATACTGAGAAATAGATTTCATTTATTTTTATCATTGATTTTTTTTTCCTCCTTTTATATATCCACCTGAAAGCATTTAGAGTAACCAGTATTTACCAGGTAGTTCAACAAGTAGCCAAACATTAAACATTGGTTTTGTACAAAAACTTGTTACATTGATACCAAATAGGCTGCACTGCATTTAAAGATGTTTTGAGACAAAAAACTTCCTTCTCTTCAGCTCACCTTCCACTTACCTATCACACAAGTATATCCTACTGAACAGTGAAAAGGAAGTTCTGAAACTGCTAAATTAGGACCATGTTTGCCTTTTAAGCAGAGGATTAAACCAGTTTTAGCTGTACAGAACTAAGCATTCCCTCCAACTTGGACATGATGCACCTGTATTAATTTATGCAGCTGTTTAGTTACAAGTGTTTCAAGCTGATTGTAAGTCATCAGTATGTGCCTTGTACTGTAAACTGTTATTGTAATAAATTTAATATTCATAACCCAGCTGTAGATGCCTCTTGTGCCTCTCTTTTATGGGAAGAATAAAAATAAAACTCAATTTGAGAAAAAGCAGAATACCTTGGCCAGTTTACTACACCAACAAGGCCTCTGACAGAAAGCTGAGGATTTCCTTCAGTGTTTGAACCTCGGCCCACTGCTAAATGCTCTTCATCCTACTCCAACAGAAGAGCCAATGCACACACTTGTTTAGACAGGACAGCAAAAACAATCTGATCCATGCTTGGAGTTAAGTGCTTAGCTACTTGATCAGCTTACACATAAAACTCTTTCCATGTCAAGTTTTTGTAAACTGCCAGGCTTTGCATTTAATTTTACTCACATTTTGTCTCATTACTCAGTCTGCTGAACAAAATCTTAGAGAAACACCAATATAATTCTTTTTTTTTTATGGTAGTTCACCTTACTGTATCACAAGTGATAAACTTACTACAAAACAAAGTGAAAGTAACCATTCCAGAAAGGGTTGAAAATGTATTCTAAAAACTATGACCACCACCAGATATCCTACTTACCAGGTTATAGTTTGGACATAACCACTTTTGATTGTGAACTTCTGAACTGACAAATCTAAAATATTACCTCCAGCAGAAGAAGCAGATATGAATACATGAAAAGAGACTCATACACCTTATTTCACTCTAAAAACGATGCAGTAAAATAACACAAGCATTAAAAAAATGACAGACACATTAGATCCAGAATGTATCTTATATTTTATTTGTTTCTGTACATCAGGTCCCAAGCCCACACATAAATACAAAATTCTTATGTCAATATGCATTTAGCTTACAAAATGCTAGGCAGTACAGAAATCTCCTAGCTAACTCTTCAGGGTTTTTATTCTCACTTTTTTTCCCCCCCACTTTTACAGGTCTGTTTCTCAATTTTGAGATCATCACTGGGCAATGACTCCTGCGAAGAGCTGAGAACACCTTTGTTCCAGCAGAGCTCACAGTTGCAGCTGATGAAGAAGTAGGGGGGTGCTTGGGGCAGGAATTCTCACCTGACCCTGTTTAAGACTCCTAGGTCTGTCCTAAACTGTTCAAGTACCAAGGGCAAGATCCTGAAGGCCAGGGTGGACAGAGTCAGACAAATTTAATATTTCAACTGTATAAACAGGCTAAGGGTGTGTATCAGGTGATCCACTAATCCATTGCAAAAGTTGTTCTTCTATTCTGGCACACACAACTTCTTAAATGAAAGTCAGGAATAAATAGCTAGGATACAACTTTGTTCTGTACAAGAGTCCACGCAGCAATGGCTTCTCCTCTTGGCTGACAGACCAGGTGGTTTGTCCTCCACAGGGACATTAATCTTCTTCCTTCTCAATGTAAGATTTAGCACTGGCCCGTGCCATCTGCCTCGCCAGATAGCGATCCCTTGCTGACATCACTGTCTCCTCATTGCTCCGTTTGGCAAACTTGCTCATGCTCTGAGATGGTTTCTGTGCTTGTTCTTTCTCCCCTTCCTCTCCAGCTTTATGTTTCTGCCCAGCCAAAATTCCAGAGCTGGATCTTCCTTTCTCATCCACCCCTCTCTCTTTTCCCTTTCTCTCTTTTTCCAGATCAGTCTCTCCATCTTTGTCTAAAGAAGCATCACTTTCTCTCCTCTCCTTGTATTTCTTTTCATCACTACCATATTTCTCTCTCCTCTCCTTCACATGATCTTCCTTTTCTCTGCACTTTTCTCCTCTCTCCTTCTCTCTATCATTATATCTATCTTTACCATTTCTTACTCTTTCTTTCTCTCGTTCCTTTTCTGAGCCTCTCTCTTCTCTCTCCTTTGCCTTCCTCCATTCTCTGCCATGTCCCTCTCTCTCTTTTCTTTCCTTCCCCCTTTGTTTATCATCTCGCTCTTCCCTCCTTCTGTAGTTATCTTTACTAGTGTGATCCCCATACCTGTGTCGCTCTTCCTTTTCCCTTTGGTGATCCTTTTCATGGGTTCTACTTCTCTCGTAATCTTTTTCCCTGTATTGTTCATCATTTCCCCTTCTGCTTGGTCTGCTCTCTCCCCTCCCTGTAAGATGATTTGTTTGGGCTTTTGTGCACAGCTCTTCCTCTGCACTGGATGAGCCTGGTGATCTGGAATGCCTCTGGCTCTTGGGACGTTTAGCCTCCTCTTCACAGCTCAGGGACCTCTCTCTCCTCTTCTTTTTTTCCAGGTTTTCTTTACTAGTTTTGTGTCTCTTATCATCATCGCTGCTATCAGTGCCTAAGTCAGTATCAGCATCTGAATTATTCTCTTTCTTAACAGAGGGCTTCAGACTTTGTCCTTCATATGGGCATTTGTTCCTTTGGTTGGATTCATCATATGAACTGTCAGATTTTTCTTCCTTTATCCTACATTTTTTATGTTAGAAAAGAAAAAACAACATTACACAGCCTGAAACCTCAGACTCTCCTATAAACTTGACTTCTGGTCAAGACTTAAGCAAAAGCTGCTGCTGAGGAGTCTAAGAAAGCAAATCTAGCTGTGGCTCAGGTCCCAGGACTCCAGCACAAAGGATTTCTATTAGGTCCCTCTATCTGGTTCATTGCTGAATGTGAGCTGATGGATTTATCTAAAGAATAACTAGGGTTAAGTATTTGTAGACTCTACCTAAGAAAAACAAAACAACACAGATTTTCATTCTTGTGTGAGCTTTTTGGCAAGCTACACATTTTTTCCTATGTATTTATTCCTCTATTCACATCAAATAATTATCCAGGGAAGCAGCAGGTTGTGTGCTTTGTTGGCAGAGGTAGGAACATAGCTTCCATTAGTAGTAGCAGTAGTTTTTTTTAAATGCAGTATTTCTGAAGATCTCACTCATTGCTAGATAGAAATTAGTATTGTTTAACAGCCCATAGGTTCTTAAATACAAAAGCTGACCCATGGAGGAGCAGTTTGGCAGCAGACAGGAAGGTGGTGTATTCTTCCTCATACTAAAGACAAAACTGAGACTTCTCTTACTTCAGGTAGCTGAGTAACTTCACTGTGATCACATTCTTCATTTAAGCTATGAACTCAGTTTCTAATAATCCAATCTCAGGTCTAGAAGATCTCTTGATGAAAGCTGAATTTTCTTTGTGATGGCAAGCACTTAACTAGTGGCATCCAGGTTTAAGGCCTTTCTCAAGTGAGGTTTGACATAAATGAACTGCTTCAAGTCATCAGTTGTTACACACAAGAAACATATCCCCTTCACCATATTTATCCACAGGGCAGAACTTCACCATCTCAACTACACAAATAATTCAGCCTCATCTCATTACTTCTTACATTACATTGTTTTGGAATGGGTATGTATTAAGACTTTAAAATATCCCCACTGGATTTCCTATATATTTGATTAATTTCCTTTTACCACAGCATCAACATTCAATTAATCTATTTTTTATGAAACTGTAAATGTGGAATAAGTACAAAGTTAGACTCCATAGGACAGCATTTCCTGTGACTTACTACTTCTTGTTATTTTATCTTGAATCATAAGGGAGACAAAAGGTATGTAACTTAATGCAGATTGCCAAATATTATGTAAACCAAAGTAAATATAGGTTATAAAAATTCCAAGTAGTATTACAAGTATGACTGTCCTCTTGACACCTTTTAAATGGCATCACTCTCCTGCTTATTTCTGTTTATACCACCAAAAATGATCTTTTGACATTTTTCCAAATAATTCAGTTAATTAGCTTAACCTACCAGTGTTTTAGTACTTTCAGTCTAACTCTTACAGTGTTCCAGTGAGTCTGGAATCACAAACAGCAAGAAGCTTGTTTCTATCCAAAAAACATCTGCAGTCACATCCTACCTGGCTTCACGGAAGCTGCATTTGGGTGTCTCTTCTTCCCCCACCCTCTGGTTTAAAAGATGTCTGTAAAATCCACTGAGATCCTTCTGTTTGGTCACATCCAGGTATGCTAAGGAAAGAAAGTAAAGCTGGATTTATTCTGCCACAAACACCAGACCCAGCTCACAGCTGGCAGACACCACCAAGACTGCATCTCCATCCTGGAAGTTTTCAAGCCCAGAGTGGAAAAAGCTGAAAGTAATCTGATGTGACCTCCCAGCAGCCCACACTTTGAGCAGAGGGCTGGAACAGATGACCCTCACAGCTCCACTCCAACCTGATTTATCTTATGATCCCATGTCCTATTCTTCTCCTATTCCTGGGACACTGCACAGAATGTCTGAAGTAAGGAGTGTAAGCATCACTGTACCCCAGCTTTATGAACTGACCATTCCTCAAAAATTAAAAGTAGCAACCCAAATTGTACTGACACACAGAGGAGCCTCCTCTGTCCCTGTAGTGACATGTACAAAGGCAAATAACAGACAAAGTGGGATCCAACTCTGCTCTCTGCTTCTTTTTGATTTTCATCACTTCAAGCCTCACAGAGACCAGATGACAATGTTGTACATCATGTTTGAGGCTATATTTCTTTAAGGGGAATTATTTCAGCACAATTCTCACCCTCAATAGCTGCCTCTCTTCTTTCTCTTTCCTCCTCCTCAGCCCTTTCTTGCAGCTTCTTCTTATAGGCTGAAGTGACAAAAGCCTCTTTGTGAGCAAACTCTCCTCCTTCCATTTCACGCTCCTTCTGAATTTTTCTTTCCATTCTTCTTTCTTGCTCCTTCTTTCTAATCTCAGCTGCTTTGATGATATTTTGGATGAATCTGGGCTAAAATAGAAGGGAAAAAAGGTATCATGCTGAGAGCTAATTAAGGTGGCTGAGAAAACAGCAGTTGGGATGATGGAGATGTTGAAGAAAGGTGATAATGGAAGCAAATTGACAGAAGCTAGTCTAAAATAGTCTCACTCTGTCTGGCAGCTATCTGCAATGAACTGTCATTCCCTTCAGATCACTAACAGGGCATGCTTCCCAAGAACAAAAGAGGTTGCTGTATTCAAGCAAAACACTCAGACCATCTTTGGCTAGCATGATGTTTGCTCTGAGTGAAATGAAATGGTCTTTGATTTCTCACCCTCTGTCTCCTGTCTAGTAATAGTCTTGCCTTTCTATTGCTGTAGGAGTGGGAAGCTTCCTTCCAGTGCCACCTAACCTGACAAGAGCTTTCACATGAAACAGAGTAAGTAACAATGTAAATACCACTTGTCAGGATAATTCACCAATGCTCTGGAACAAGGCACTGGGCTGTGGAAATTGGCTCACATTTCACCAATGAATGTTAATTAGTCTTCTGTCAGTCCTCCAGTAAGCACGCTAGGGAGGAGGGACAATTTATGTTCATTGGCTTAAAAACAGAAGAGTCTTTATTATCATAAGTACTATTGTTTGCAGGGGCCCCGTGCCTCTAATCCCATTAGCCCATTGTAACATTCTCTTCAGAAGCATACCCAAAGACAAGCTGATGTGCATCATCAACTGGGTGAGAAACTGCTGCCCTCCAGAATACCACTGGATCAGGACTCTGAAGTATCTGATAAACTAACAGTTTTGCCAAAATTCCTGCAAATGACTACCTTATGCAACAGAATTTCAGCACAATGCTGCATGCCCCATGAGAAAATACATCTGGCAAAGCTTAAAAGTTCATCAGTCATGGTTACTCCAAGCACACAGAGGTAAGACAGACAGCACACATATTCAAATACTGACCTTTTTGTCATCTTTTCCAGATAATGTGCTGGAATTACTTTCTTTCTTCTTCTGCTGCATTTCATCATAAATACTGTCATATTCATACACTGTAGCATCTTCCTCCAAAGCCTTCTGAATCTCCAATTTGGTCTAGAAGAAAAAGAGGGAGAAGGAAAGATACCAAAAAATTAAGCACAAAGTTTTTCACTCTTTTCCAACATTTTATTCCTAGATTGTAATTTAAACAGATCTATAGTATAAACCTAGCCATTAGAACATTGAGGGTAAATTAAAACCAGTCTCATTTATGGAATTCTGAAACTGTTTACCAGGACTGAGAAGTTTTCATTGAGTAGTTCTTCAGCTACTCTGATCACAGCCAAAAGAGTTTCAAATAGAACAATCTTGCCCAGAAAAGCAAAACAAAATCTTTCCTAGATGAAAGGCTCTGAGAATTTCAAGTCAAATTTTATAGAAGGTCTCTTGCTGCATAGAGCAATGCACAGAGTCATAAAATTGCATATTTTTTTTAAAGGGTAACTAACTCTACAGTGGCACAATTAGGTTTCTTTAATTATTTAGCAAAACAAAATCTTTCCTAGATGAAAGGCTCTGAGAATTTCAAGTCAAATTTTATAGAAGGTCTTGTTCTGCATAGAGCAATGCACAAAGTCATAAAATTGCATATTTTTTAAAAGGGTAACTAACTCTACATTGGCACAATTAGGTTTCTGTAATTATTTAATAAAAGGGAGTAGATGTAGTAATTTCTTAATCTGCCATGGGCATGAACAGTCCTCACCACATCCTACCTGTTTCATTGCTTGTTTTTTCAGTGCTTCTTTCTGTAGACTTTCACCAACGGATGGCTGCAAGGAGGAAATATTACAGAAATAAAATTAATTACATTGACACAGCTCATATTATTTTTATACTCTTCTTACAAACTATATAGTAGTCTCGTTACATAAATCAGTATCTCACTTCAACAGTATTTTTTTTGTAAGCAAGAAAAACGAAAGAGTTCATTCACAAGCATATAACAAATGAGCCTGTTCCATGAGCAAAGGTACTGCAGTACCTCAACATATATACGTTTGGGGTTTTTTAAATGAAAATGGTGATGAGTTTACGAACACTATTTCAATATTTACTGAGAAAGCTGCATAAAAATCTCATGGCATTTCATAAAACAAGTGATCTCTGCTCAAGAAATGCTCAGAGACACAGAAGGTCTGTGAAAGCTGTCGAGTTGCAATGCCTTCCTCCAGTCATTGCCAAAACACAGGCAGAAAAGATACCCCTCCACTAGGGCAAGGGCCAGTGCTGGTGCAAAAAGCCAATACATCAGCAGGGAAAACATCTAGCAAGGGACAGCTAAAGCCAGTACTGAAACAAACTCCTAAGAGAAGGATGCTCATAATGTATCTACTCCCTCCCAAACAGTACAATTCTTTTGGTTTGTGCCATTAAAAAAAGAGACCAAAAAAAGGGAAACATGCAGAAAACAAAACTTGCTCAATCAACAGATATTGGAACTATAGTCTCCTAGTGGTTTATGTATCAAAAACATTTTAATATTCTTGGGAATTATAGGTTTGTGAATAAAGGGGGACAAATATTCTCAATGATTTTTTAAATTACATGTGTAACAGTCTGTGAGATAGACGGGTGCTATTCAGACGCAGCAGTCAGGAGCACACATTCTCACTGAAGCACAAGGAAAAACTGTAAGAAACAAATATCTGGAAGGATTTGTCACTTATTTCAAGTTTGATTTGTGTGATTAGCTCTGTATTTTAAGACACAATACTGATTTGAACAGCAGGTACTTCAAACATTACTGTTCAATTTCAGAAGATGAATATGCTAGAAAATGGCAGTACCAAACTTCCCTAAGAAAAAAACATACCTACTAGTGAGAACATGTTTTCTAAAATTCCTGTGTTTTAAAAAAAAAAAAAGCTTTGCATTTTATTTAGTTTTGTCTTTTAATTAGTGTTGAACTACACTGCATTTCTGTCTTAACCAACAGATAATAGTGTTTGTTAAACTAAAATTCCTGTGTTTTCAGGGATTCACTATAAATGACAGGGATTCATACTCTTGATGATTTAATTAAATCTTTCTTCATCTAAAAAGCAGAAATAGGAAGGAAAAAGCCTCTTGCATTTTGGCAGCTTGCCAAGTTTTGCAATTTTGATTAACATGCTCTATATCACATTTTTACAAGGCAAAGACCTTGTGCAATGAGCTCTTAAAATAAAATTAGAAATGGAAGCCAGCTAGCAGGGAGGTGAGCAGCAGGGTCTAGGATCTTCTGAAATCTAACAGCACTAGCACCATGTAAATTCAAACAGAACCTCTCATCAAGAAGGCTTCTAAATTCATTTGATGTTTAAAATAAAATAGTAACATGTCATGACCCTTCTTTCTTATGCTATTAATGATTCTATGACTCTATTATTAAGACTGCTGCTGAGTTCTCCAGTCGTACTGGACTAAGAAGTACACATGGTGATCACCTCTGAAAGACATTTTTCTGCTATGCAAATCATAAATAATCAAAAGACTTGAAAGCTTCTGTGTAGCTTTTTCACCAAAACAACAACAAAACCCTTCAACCACCAAGAAACCCAAAACAACCTGGAAAGGCAGTATCTCAGAGGAGAACAAAGTAATTCCAAGCTCTGCAAGGGAAGGTGCTAAGGCAACACTGTCAATACCCAGTCAAAGCCATACAGTATCACAAGGTCATCCACAGGATTCCAGAGCCTCAGACCTTTCCTCATTTCCCATAAACATGCTGGTACTTAATTTTGTAAGTACTAATACTGTCAGAAAAATCAGAAACAAAATATTCCACATTCTCCTTCCTAGCCCACTCCAAGCGAGGGACTCGGGGACAAGTAACAGAGGGAACCTGAAAGGACACAGCCCAACCTCTTCTAGTGCTTCAATTGCTACATGCAGACTTGGACAAAAACCATCTCTGCCATCAAAATGTTAAACCTTGTGGTTAAACCAGCGTAATCAAGGGGAAGTGTGATGTGTGCTTTCATGGCAGAAAACCCCTGCACTGATTCAGCCACACCCTCCCCCAGAAAGCAGCTCTCTCTTGCCCAGCTGCAGCCAGCCAGGTAAGGCAGCAGACCACACTCCAGGCTTCAGGAAGCTGAGCTGCAGATTAACACCACATTCACAGAGCCCACTGTGCTGCCAGGGACTACACCCTGTATTCTGCAGCTTGGCGATTATTTGGACTAGACTTGGGTACAGTCTCTTATTTATTTATGTAGCTTTTTGGCTGGTTGACTGGAGGAAGTAGATAGCAGATTATTAAGTTTAAAACCACCTACGAAGAATCCTGGCTTCATTCATCTCATATTTACCCGTGGCTTTCAGGCTTGATGAAAATTGAGAAACACTTAAAATATTGTACTTAATTTTTATGTCATATGGATTCTTCTAAAAATATTCTATAAATGAGTCAGTATAAACTTCCTTACACAAACAAAAATTTTTAAATTGACAGTGGAACACACAACCAGCACTACACAGAAGACCTAGACTTCCTCCTGGCTTTTGGGGAAGAAGATGGTTCTCTGCAGGACATACTAAGGGTCATCACTGAAGGATTCCTTTACCAGACACTCTTACACTGGTTTTATAGCCAGGTACCTGAGCAGTACAGAATCCCTGCTGCATTATGCCAGAAAGCAAGGACTCAGTAAAAGACAAAACAGATTCTGCAGTTTTATTTACAGAATAACCTTTATTCCACTAAAATATTTGAAATGCTGCTTAGAGTGTTCCCCTCATCTGCCTACATGAAATAAAGGTGTTGATCCACAGATGCCATAAACACAAATGCAATATATAATCTTCATTATTGTACATGTAATTGTAAACAAGTCCACCTGCAATTTGTTTGTCTAGAGTGGCAGCAAGTTTATAAAAAACATCTACCTTCCCTAATGGTTTATGGTGGACAATTTCCTGTTGTGCTATGAGCTCTGACAGACGAGAACTTCCCGTTCTTTTGTATTGTTTTATCAACTGCCCATTTATTAAAGGCCCTAGAAGCTCAGCAATCTGTCTCATGTTTTCTCCTTCCCTGCAGTCAAGCTATTCTTCTGAAGCACAAAGCTCACAGTTTAATATTTTCTGGAAGGAGGAAATGTTTTAACCCCATCCTGTGAAATTACACGGAATCCACACAAATGAAGGAACTTTAAGAAATCAGGCTCTCCAGGCCACCAGTCCTACGAGGCCACAGTTTGTACACAACTGAAAAGATTAAAAAAAAATTAATAAAAGAAATTACCCCAAATCTACTAACTTTCTCATTGTATTCTCCCATTTCTTATCTCCTTCAGCTAAGTGCTTGAGCTACCTCCTTATTTTTATCCTGCAGGCAAGCAGCCCTTGAAAGTTACTTCTCAGCTATGTTCCAGCTCATGAGAGAGCATGCAAATCACTAACAGCTTTATAAAAAAAGCCCAATTCAAAGTTCAGATGCAAACACCTAAAAAGGCAATTCCACAAACGAGGCAACTAAAATTTCATTTTCTTACAACTTGGTCTTCTCTGCCTTCCTACTACAATGTCCCAGTCTTCCCAAAGCTCAGGCCCCAAGCTGCTTTCCCTCTGCATCTCCTGCTTCCTTCTACCTCACCTGGACTAGGCAGCCAGCCCTCAACTTCCAGGGCAGCCAAACAGAACAGAGGAGAATTGAGACCACCTTGTCTCTCTCCTTGCCAGGGTATTACCAGGGTCTGTCCTCTGCAGCTAGAGATTTGAGTTGTGTTTAATTGACTTGAAATTGGTCAATACATTCACAAACTTATTATGGGCAAATATCAGACAATGAATCGTATAAAACTCTTTTTAGAAAACCAGATCAAAAGGACAGCACCTGATTTGCCTGAAAGTGCCTGGTTTAAAGAATACTCATGCTCTATTTATCCCTCTGAGCTGCTCTCTATTTGTCTCATTTGTTCTTGGGCAAACAAGTCAGTTGCCAACATTGTGTTCTTAGAAGAAATTCCTCCTAAACTGCTGCTGTAAATGACAATTTCTGGAGCAGAGAGTGCAGCACCATCTAAGCATCACCTCAGAAGACAGGTCAGTCTATGACTAGTATTTTTTTCAGTGTTGAAGATGGTTTCTGTGAAGTTACAACCTTAAATCTGAAGCTACAAGTGTCTTGTAAAAAATGGCAAAACTATTTTAATAGATGCCCGACATGTTTTTCTCCACTGACTGCCACAAGAATTAAGAGAACAACAAATTCTGACACAATTAATATTGGAGGGTCTCCTATTACATAGCTATTATTAATTAAGCATCCCATATTAGCTGTATAGCCAGCCTCCTAAGGAAAAGCATTTGTGGTTGCTACCAAAACCCCAGGCATGGTACTTATAGACAATGTATGGCATCACTCCATTCCTTTTTTAAAAACCAAAGGATGCTTCTGCTCTAATATAACCTGTTAGGAAAGACCCATGAGGGGTTTTGCTCTTTAACACTGCCCTTTTGAATTTTCTACATGCTACTTTGCAGTAGACACACACAAAAAAATTGTTTAAAGTGAAATACATTTTAAAAGGAAATTAAATGCTTCAGTGACGTCACATAGATTATATATAGTTTGATTTTGATTTCCTACCAAAACCATTTAGTTTTAACTGGATGTGCAGAAAAACATTTGACCAAGCAGCAACAGCCAGATAATTTGGAGCTCCATTTGATCAGCAAGAAAAAGCAGCACATGGAGTCAGCCAGATCACAAAAAGCAAAGCTTACATTTATACTGAGCTAGCCAGTCCAAGAGCACTCTATTGCTAAAGACTGGGAAATAGACATTTTCACAGCAAGATTCATCTCACTGATTTCAGGTCTCTGCTTTACAGTGAGACAGACAATGCCTCAGGAGTACCTGTGTCTCCACTGCCTGCACAGGGTGCTCAGGGAACTCAAGTGTAGATACCTCCATGTGCTTCTGCAGACCCTGACCCAGGTTGGTGGCCCTATATGAGTATGTCTCTGAAAGGCTGAAGTCAGTCTCAGCTCACTTCACTTTTCTCATATGAGATAAGGAATCTCAGGCTGTAAGATCTTTGGATTCATGTCACTTTTGTATCAAAACATCATGTATATGTATTTAGTGAATTGTTAAGGGTTGCCTTCATAAAGGCCTGTACTATCTAACTACAGCCTGCACGTGGGTGATCACTAAATGCACAAGACTCAAGCCCTCATGTGAAAATGAATAAAATCAAGTCAGGCAAGAGATCTGTCTCAATTCCTACACTGTATGAACCACGGCTACTAGAAGATTAAGAGAAAGAACATGAAAAAGATGACATGTAGAGAATTAGCCTTCCTTGGCATTCCCTCCTAACTTCCAGAAACTATGAGGCTTGGGAATTCCCAAACTGGAGGATGCACCTGGACCATTGTTTGACACTAAGAGCATCCCTGAATTTGACTAAACCACTTCTGAACCCATTTATAGTTTTGGCCATGCCACCATATCCTGTGGCAATGAGTTCCACAATTTAATGACACATTGTGTGGAAACCTCTACTTCCTTTTGTTTGGATTAAAGAAATTACTTGGGATTCCATAATATGCCCTACTGCTCCTATCATGAGAAATGGCAAAATCACTTCACTTTCCCTGAATCATTCTTAATTTTACAAACATCCTCTCAAATTACTTCTCTCCACTTCCTTCTCCTCAGTAACCTGTTTTCTAAGAGCCTGTTTAGTCTATTTAGTCCTATTTTGCATGAACTGTCACATAAACTCTGGTCACCATCAACAGTCACTACTTGGCCAAACTTTTTTTCAGCCACAGTGCATCCTTAGCAAAGCTGCAAAGTGAATGGAAGGGTCTGTCAGCAAAACCAGAGATCTGAGTCTGCAACAGGATAGAGCCTTCTGCTTGTTTTCAGTTTCTTCCTTCATCCCTTTTTAAACACTCCATTTGTCTTTTAGATGGCCACTACAAAAACCCACCTGATCAAGCTGATACATCCACAGAACTATCCAGGCTGACTCTGCAATCTCTCTCCCAAATTTAGCACCTACGCTGGTCTACGTACAGTTATTTTTCAGCTACACTTTACATCCTGTAGCACCAAATCAGTTTTGAAAGGCTGGCAAGGTCCAGGAATTTATGTTGGGTAATTCTGATACCATCAAGAAAAAAAAAAAAACAAACAACTATCTGCTGTACTAGGGAGATATTTTCAAGTAAATTCCAAAGATAAAATAGAAGATGGAACAGCACACTGGGAATCTGACAAGCCACCTCTGAAAATGCAATGCATGAATAAGGGAATAATATTTTTTGAGAAAATGGATGTATCATAAATAACAGTAAGCCAGAATGGAAACTTATTTCTAATATAGATCAGTTTGTTGCTCTAACATCTAGTCTCTACAAGAGGCTTTCCTACAAGTATCAACCTTGCCCCTGATTCTTAGATAGCAACAGCTCCTCATTATGAAGGCAAATAATTCAGAACTATATTTGCTTAAGGTAACTGTAATAAACTAGTTTACTTTTTCCCAGTCAAGACTGCATTTCAAGAAAATTTCCATCCTAGATGTTCTATTCATAATCAACTAAGCCAAAGATCATCCTCATCAGCAACTAACATCCATTAGTGTACTTAGCCACAGAAAAAAAAAAAAAAAAACTTTCAAAATCCTTCAGGCAGGGTACAGGCAAAATCTTAATGAAATATGCATAGTAACACTTAAAAAGAAGGCAGTAAAACTTTGGTATCTAATATACAATCACATACCAAGTCAGGTGTGCAGATTTCCCAGCACAAACTTTATTAGAGTTTGGTTAAAAATACATAATCTCCAGACATTTGAGATGTAGTTCTGACTGATAAGGTAGCAGACAGGAAATGAAACCCCTCCCAAATGCTACTCCTTATCTTGAAAAGCTCAGAAATTATTACTGAACTAATAAAGTAATTTTGCTTTTTTTAAAAAAATTATCTGCTTTGATAAAGGCAGTCATGAGATTATTACTTTTTGCTGGGTATGTACCATGCTGACAAGTATGACAACTTTAAAAATCTTTATAGCAGACTCTGGTAGTGAATCTGTCAGCCCTTCCAAAAGGGAGGATACTTGGATATGTTAAGCTAAGCTAGTAAACAGCACCATACATTATCAATAATAATAATTTGCTTTAATGTCTAGATATTAAGATAAAATGGGGAAGTGAAAGAATGCAAGATAGCCCCACACTCAGGAAGGTTCCCAGCCCTACCATGTACTGTTTAATGACAACAGATTGAACCCATTCGTGTGATCTGAAGAGTGTGGGGTCTGTCCTTAACATAGAGAAAAACACTAAATCCCAAACTGACAGGGCAAGTGCTCCTGCCACTGGGGACAGAGGATCCACTGTCATCTCCACTCACTGTGTTTAAAGGAGAACTTCTCTCTAGAGCCACAGTGCCAGCTATGAGCTCAAGTGGAGGGACACAGCTCCTGAGAGTGCTGAAGGCAGCAGGTAAGCAAGGAAAGGGATGGGATCTGAGAGATGTTCCTGTCCTCCCTGTTTCCTCTAAGCCCTACAAGCTGCACTGAGGCAGTTTCATGGTCTGACTTGAGTAGGTATCACTAGGAAGCCCCTCAGCCATTTCAAGCACACATAAAGGGAGCTCAGAGACCTTCGACAGCAGCACACAGGAATACCAGATTAAGGCTTTCTGTGACATACAAATAACTGCTAACTGACAAAAAAAAAATAAATTAAAATATAATGTTTTGATAACAGGAGTCAGAAAGTGACAAAGCTTATCTGATGCCTTATTAGCATTGGGGTTTTTTTCCACCACATGAAAGAAGGAGCATTTAGTGATGCTCAAGAGCAGTAAAAAGTATTTTTGTAACATGTTCTGTGTCTATATTTCAACTGATTCTAAAGTTCAAATTCTTAAAATGTGCAAATCCTAGACTATGTGTAAAGTTTATTTTGTGGATGGTGTGGGAAAAAAGTTAAATATGCACATGATGGCATTAGGATTAAATTATCACAATCCATTCCAGATCACTAAAACCCAGTAAATTGCAACATTATGTCCAGAAAGCAACATCCCTGTGAAGAGTTCATCTCCACAGCTCTGAGTTTCTATTCTTTACCTGTAAACTATGAAGCTACTGGCTTTAAATCCTTCCAAAATTCTCTTTGACAAGTTTGGTTTCTGTAAAGTATCCAAGCCAGCCCATATACCACAGCAGTTCCTGGATGCTGCTCATACTCACAGCTGTACACCCAGAAGTGTAAGTTTTATTGTGTACAGCACCCTCTACTGGGACAGGTGGAAAGCCAAGATTTTGAGGTAATACTTAAAAAAAATAATTAAAAATTAAAGAAAATTATAGGAAAGAACACTATCAACATCATACAATACAGACACACATCATGGAGTATCAGCAAACACTATGATCACTGTGTATTATTCAATCTAATACAAGTGTTTTGATACTTCCAGAACTAAAAGTAATTCTCATTATTTGCCTTTTTTATTTTTGCTTTAGAACTTTCAGTTTGTTTTTGTTTACAGTGAGTGTGAACATCATAAATCAGTTATATTAAATCTGGGTGGAATGAACTAAAACATAAAATACATTTAACAACTACACTTTAAAGTTAGTATCTGAGAAATTACTGCCAAACACTAACAGTTTTTCTATTTGCAGGTGTATTTACCAGTGGTAGCCCATAAATGTCTTCACAAGCTGTATACTTCTAACTCTTGCAAACAGGTTGCCACACATGATAAACTTTTGGAAAAGTTGAGAGAAAGCAACTAACAAGTCACCACTTCCATGTAACTTGCACTGAGGAACAGACAGATCATACTTCACACCCAAATCTAAAGTGACAGCACGTCTTAGTGACACTGTCACAAGTTGATGCAGGCATTTAGGGCTCTAAACAAATCATTTGCAGAATATGGGGCAAATTTCAGAGGCAAACTGTTGAACTGACCTCTTCATCGGAGTCATCTGCAAACACTGAGAGTTTCTTCGAAACAAGATTTTTCTGCGGCGCTTTTTTGGGCATAATGAGCCCATATCTAGGGAAAAAATTAAGTTACTTTCAACGTGACTTAAAACACACAGCATGTTCCAAACCGAAAATCTGCCATTCTCCATTTCAGAAAGAAAAGATCAGCACCAAGACAATGTATGAAGTATAGATCTGAGCAGCACCTGCAGCAGTGCACTCAGCCTTGCCACACGCCTGGCAGCTTCTCCCCTAGCTACTGCTCTTTCCAGGCAAAGGTTCTGGATGCAACGATCTTCCTAAATTAGGCCTCTTGTCTAGAGTTCACCAAGTGAATTTTCCCCCCTCTTAGAGAAGTAATTATTACTGTTTAACCTGCAGAGATTTAGTTTTAGTCTACACTAGACACTATTCTGTCACTACATTTGCTGGGGCTCTAAGGAGCTCACCTACACTGCGTGGCAATATAAATCACCAACCCACAGACGCAGCAAGGCAAGATTTACAGTCAGGCTGTGTTGTGCAGAGACCGATTACCCACACACAGAGACCTCTTCTGCTGGCACAGCCAAACTCTGTGCTCAGAAACACTTCCTACGCTTCCGGTAACCTCTAAATCAGGAATTTCTCCCCCACCTGCCTTCCCTTGAATCCATCACCGAGTAAAGTTCGTCACAGCGTCCAGCATTGTGCTGGAGAACGCCGCGATGCCGTAGGTGCTACATCACCATCGTGACGAACGAGGTGTTCTAAACCCGGCTCCCAACAGCTCCCCCCGAGCCGTCCGCGGGGAG
>NW_008602196.1:0-27301 GCF_000691845.1 Merops nubicus | reverse complement strand
GGAGCACCTCTTGAGGTGGAGAGGTCGGGTGTTGACGTGAATTCTTTGTCTCTGCAGTTCTTAAAGAACAAGATGGGAAAGACAGAGAAGGCTGCTATGCCCTACGGCCAGCCCGTTCACAGTTTACATCTGTGTGAACAACCAAAGATTAACAGGCAGAAGAGTAAATGTAACGTGCCCCTATCAAAGATCACCTCGGCAAAAAAGATAGAGAACTTCTGGCAAGATTCCGTATCGCCAGAAATAGTTCAGAAGCAGGAAAAAAAGCCACTTAAAAACACAGAGAACTTCAGCAATGCCAAGTCCAAGAAACCTATCACCCTAACTGAAGCAAGCCAAAAAGAAAATTACGCTGGGGCAAAATTTAGTGACCCGCCATCTCCTAGTGTCCTTCCAAAGCCTCCCAGCCACTGGGTGGGTGGCACAGCTGAACCGTCTGACCAAAACAGGGAATTGATGGCAGTCCATTTGAAAACTCTCCTAAAAGTTCAAGTGTAGTTTCCAAGACCTCTCGAGTAATTGGCAAAGAAAACTCCATCCAGGAAACTCAAAACATGCCTTGTTGCAACAAAAAATTGCAAAAGACTGTCAAGTCTTTCAACCACATTAAAAAAAATTCTTGTATTATATTTTTTATGGTTGTGTAAATAGTGTACATCATGTATTATGTGTATATTCTTGTTCATACTTTGAGAGGTACATTTTAGTTTTGTTATGAAAGGATGTATTTTGCACTGCCTGAATGGTAGATGTCTTGTATATAGAATATGGACAGTTTTAATTGTGTGCTTGACACATGAAGACTTGACTTAATTTGCACAAGGTAATGAAAATTTTGGAAGGAGAGTTCAGCTTTCAGATTTTAAGGTTCCAGATCAAATGTGAATGTTCTATTCATGCACTACTGACAATAGTTTTACATTCTGTGTCCCAGTCAAATACCAACATGGAATTTTCATACAAATGTGAAGTTTTGCTCTCTGCTCTGGAAATAGTATCTGGAATTCCTGTTCACCTGTTTGTTTTTAAAATTAACTGGAATTTGAGGAAAATTCCAACCCATCAATTTGAGCACTGCTGATTTTTTTAAAGAAAAAAAAAAAAAAAAAAAAAAAAAAGAGCAGAGCTTTCTGCCAAAAATCCAATTGGTCACTAAAAAATTAAATAAAACAATTTGGCCTCCCCTTAAGCATGTCTCTGTTTTTCTTTCGTGTGTGTGAGTGTCTGTTAATTTGTTAATTCAAATTTGTGAACTTAGATTACTTGTTTGCCTTCTAGTGCATCGGTAGGGATACTTAACCTTTGTCAGCCTATCCAAATAATTATGAGATTCAATAGCTAGTTAAGAATTCCTTCTGATTTTTTTTTAAAAAAAATTTCCTTTACAGTACATGACTTTAGGTTTCTTGTCCTCTTGTTTCCTGACCACAAAGATTTCAAGAAAGTTGGGCACTTATCCGTTCAAATTCATACTGCAGTTCGCCATGACTGTTTTCTTAGTAAGTGGTTATTGAAGTAGTCAATAGTGAAAAGTAGCAGTGACAGGTATGGATGGGGCAAGTTAAACTTCATACCTTTCAGCAGATTTGTCTCCTGTTGATAGCTAAGCTGGAAATTACATTCCTCTGATCTAAAGTTCTTAAGGAATTGGCTGTAGATTAGTCTGACAGGAGATAATGTACATTTGCAGTGATTTTACTAACCTAGTACTTAAAATTAATAAAGTGGGGGCTATGTAAATATTCTATATCTAAACATTAATATACTTATAATCTATAATGTAGCTATATTATAAATATATTAAAATGTAATTAATTTTATTCTATAATAAAATTGAATTATATTTAATATATTATTAATATAATTTAGTTTCTGGATCCACTGAAAAATTCTGTGGGCAGTAGTGTGCCAGAAGTGTACGTAGGAAGAAAACAGCAGCAGTGGGGTCCCAGCTGAGGCGGTTCCTTTGTGTCAACGGTGACGTCCGAGATCCAGAGCGAGCACCATTGGCTACGGTTGTGCCACGTGTATCCTGGGCTTCTGACACGTGGCACCACGTTCCCCAGCACGTGTGAATTGGCAGGACTCCTTACCTCAGCCCCGCTGTAAAATCAGTCAAAAACTGAGGGAGAATTTGCTTTGTTTATAGAAATCAATTACTTAGTTGTGAAGTTTTCCATTGTAATGCTATTAGGCTGTTTAAGAATACATCTTCTAAACCTGGGAGTTTGTACAAAATTTTTGGTCTGCCCCAAAGGCTTCCAAGTTCACTACCTTGCAAAATAGACCTCTGTTACTTCATTAATGATGGTACATGCTAGACATAAAACAGGTGTCCAAAGCCCAGTTTGCTGCCTAATCTAAATACTTCATAATTTAATGTGTCCTAGTTTGTCGTCTAAAGATGAACAAAATTACAAAATGTTTAATTTTTTTAAAAAACAGTATTGGGACAAAGAAAAATTCTAGTAGAATGTCACTAAGGCCAACTCAAGTAGACCGTAAGTCCCAGTTACTATATTGGGTATGTGCTGTATTGATCTGCTGTTGTCCTATTTTTTTCTTTTTTCTTCTGCCTGAATGTCATCAAGGGCAAAGGAAAGCGTCTTCAGCAATTCCCATAGCTTTAGGCAATAGTTAATTTTGTCTGATGACCTTGTGATCATCTTAAATCTTGATAACTAGCTTGACAAGAGCTAGTTCCCATCAGCCACATAGGTTGGCATGATTTAAAAGGAAGTGTCCCTTTTTTCCCTGATGATTATCTCTTTCACCATCAGCCTCTGTTCTTCCCCACTTCTCAGAGCTGGCAGCAGATGACGTGGTTTGAACACTAACTCTGGCCGTACATACAGTTTACGAGGGTACCACTTTGTTTCTACCCTGGTTTGCTGACGCATCCCCAAGAATGACAAAGTGCATTAAATGTAAGCACTGATAGTTGTCGGCTCCTCAGCCAGTTCTTTTAAAGCTGTTGGATGAAACTTCTGAAGTCTTGAAACTGTAAAACTTTCCATAGCTCATTGGAAATAACAGTTTTCAGGGTAAGATAAAAATGTTTCATCTGACCTTGCCAAACAGCACAACAACAGAAAAGCTTGTTTAGTTTTTGCTCGTTTAGTTTTTAGTTTTAGATCATATCACTGGTCCTGATATGATCTAGCAAATGTCTTGAAGCTTCATGTTTCTTGTCTTAAGATATTTGGGTTGAGTCCCTTCCTGGCCAGTGGACTGGGTTTTAAAACCAGGCCTACATGTGCAATAAACACTTCAACAATATCACCTGAAAAATAGGACACCATTATCTCTTGGGACCATATTCTCTACTTAATTTGTCACTTTCTTGCATTGTTTTCATTTATCTTTCTACAGCGTTTTCTTGCAGTAATTTTCACTTTGAAGGTTTCCTTCACTTTGAGTTCCCTCATCCCAGTTCCCTGAAGGCAAGGTGTTTTGTTATATGAATATGCCACCAAGTTTAGAGGCAGTTAACAAAATAAAAACATCAGAGCCGTGTTTGGAGGACTTCTTTGCAATATCATATAAAGCTTTTTGAAGTCAACGGCCTTTAAAGAAGAAAAGGAACAAGCTTAGCAGATGTGTTACCATCAGCTCGTTTGTCTGCTGTGCAGGAATTAAAGAAATTGCTGATTAAATCTCCTGAGTTCAGTAAAGAGTAAGAAAACCATGCTGCATCTTGGTTAGGTAATGAAAATCTCTTCTGCTTAAAATCTTTAGTACAATGTTGTGCAGAACTGTACGGGAATCAGCTCTACAGCCAGCTTACTTTTAAACAGTTAAATGCTGTGTGGTGATGGTCCTGAAAAATGAGCTTTCATGGAGCACAGAAGTATCTTGCTGGGTTTTCATGCACGGCTGTTTTAGCCCATTAGACAGCTTCATTAATAATGGCTGGCTTGGTGCTCTGCTAAAGCTACAGAGCTTCTGTCTCCTAATGCAACAGGAGTCAGAAATCCTCTCTTACTCTGTTACCCCATTATCTCTTCAGAGATTGCTGCTGATTTCTTAAGTACTTACTTGTGTACGAGGCTGTAGTTTTTTTCCATAAATTGACTTTCATTTCAGCTGAGTAATATTTTATCCAGGTAGTGTCATTTTAAGCAATTTTTGTAATTATTTTCAGAGGGTATTTTTTAAGCTTTTGCATTGTAAAGTATTTTGTAGCTGCCGCACTTCAGGGTTTTTTTCTGCTATACCAAGTTTTGAGATTAAAGCTGAAACCTATAAATTATATGAAGCCTGAAGATTGTAGATTGGTTTTCACTGTAATTCTGGAAATATGTTTACCTTTGTTTCTGCATAGAAAGTCTTGATGCTTCCATCATGCAGTTAAACACATTACTTATTTTCTTCTACAACCCCTTGTACTCTGCTTCACAAGGAATTATTTTCTTTTCATAATATGTGCCTGCCTGCCTGAACTATTTAAGGGGAATTATTTTCTGTTGTCATTTCTAAGAAGGTTTTATGCTATGAATAGGCTGGTCCTTACCCTAAAGAGGCTGGGAGGTAAGCAAGGAAGAGAGAGAGGTTGTAAAATGTTAATATTTACTGCAAAAAAAATGATGTTACTTTGTTGAACAGG
Source organism: Merops nubicus (assembly GCF_000691845.1). Taxonomy (NCBI): domain Eukaryota; kingdom Metazoa; phylum Chordata; class Aves; order Coraciiformes; family Meropidae; genus Merops; species Merops nubicus. The sequence goes on along the minus strand of NW_008602196.1, from coordinate 22,695 downwards.
AACCACAGTGTTAAATACTTTGGATAGCAGGAAATGCTTAGTTGCTCACCCAATAGAAAAGATTAATGAAGAGAACTTCCATCAGGTAAGGAGAAATACATTATCCAATAGAATGACCTAACTACTAATGTTGAGCAACAGAATGTTATCAGCAATGTAGAGGCTGTGAACTTCTTGTTTTGCCTTGAGAGGGCAGAAGAATGTTATCAGAGCTGTGACAGGAAGGTCAAGCATTCAGATGAATTTGGAAAAAAGTCCTCAGGAATTAATTTGTACGGCTTCCCTGTGTTGAGGTCAGTATTCCTCTCTAACTTTTTTTCCCCTGTGAGGCGGTAAAATCCCATTTATTCAGCTCCCAGAAAACTGGCCTTTAGATTTTACGAAGCCAAGTCTGTTGCAGGCGGCACATTGGCACTCTTGTTTAATGTTAGTCTAGTGACATTGCTGGAAGTTGGCACATGTGGAGGCTTGACCCTCTTCTAGTTTAAAACCATTGCACCTTGTCCTGTTGCTACAAGCCCTTGTAAAAAGCCCCTTCCCAGCTTTCTTGTAGGCCCCCTTTAGATACTGGAAAACCACAATAAGGTCTCCCTGGAGCCTTCTCTTCTCCAGGCTGAACAACCTCAATTCTCTCAGCCTGTCTATCATAGGAGAGATGTCCCTGCCCTCTGATTGTCTTCATGGCCCTCCTCTGGACCCACTCCAACACGTCCATGTCCTTCTTGTGTTGGCGGCTCCAGAGCTGGATGGAGTATTCCAGGTGAGGTCTGATAAGAGTGGAGCAGAGCAGAAGAATCACCTCCCTTGACCTGCTGGCCACTCTTCTTTTGATGCAGCTCAGAATATGGTTGGCTTTCTGGGTTGCACTCACAGATTGTTGGCTCATGTTGAGCTTCTCATCAGCCAGCACCCCCAAGTCCTTCTCCTCAGGACTGCTCTCAATCCACCCTCTGCCCAGCCTGTATTTGTACTGTATATGCTGTATGTATTTCAAGAAGTAGTGTAATTATCATGGCAATTTTTCTGTTCTTAAGGTCATGAAACATAAAGAGATGCTATTTCTATGCAAGATGTCATTTGCTCCTTAATGAAGCAGTGTGCTTTCATCAGGTAGGTTTATGAAACTTAATTTGCCTTACTGGCCTTGTAAGTGGTGATGGTAAGAGCCATCAAAATACAATTTACTTTGGTTTTCATTCCCTGAAACAAGACCCAGAGCTACATTCAATAAAGGACTTAGCATATCAAGTCAGGCCTTTCCCTTATTTTCTCTCATCACCTGAATCTTGTGCTCTTTACTGCCTGGTGACGTAGCTGCACAAGAAAGAATAAGGATTCTGTACCCTTCCTTAATATATAGCTTGAGATATGTAATTGCTTGTGTGTATATAGTATGAAGCTTCTGAACATTGCATTCCTAGCATCAAAATATTCAGAAATTGCATGTTGCCGTATTTAGAGTGTTGACAGATCATTGTAGGAATTAATGAACTAGTAAATTGATAGACCATGTCCAAATTTTAGACATTCTTTGTATGCAAGCACTGAAGAAAGTGCAAATACATTTTTGTGTCCTGTACTAGTGATAAGAAAAAAAACTGAAAAACAAGGTCAACTAAGAAATAAGAGAGAAGCAGCATAGATGTTGCCATTTAATTACCTGAGAAGATACAACAAGGAAAAATTATCTCCCAAAGTATCTGGTACTGCAAATTTGGGGAGTTTTAATGACTGGATGAAATGCAATTTACTACCAGTTCTTGACTAGGACCATCTGGGGAAAGACGATATGAGCTGGCAAGACTTGTAACTGGCTTTTTCTGTGTTTGATCAGTACCTATTACTCATTGCTAGAAATTTCACCTTGGCACAGCATTCTTAATGGGTAGCACTGCTTTAGGTATCACAGAATGCTGTATAAGTACTTACTGCTCTCATGTTCCCACAGGTTGTTAGAAGTGGTCAGACAAAGTATGTGGATGTGTAGTAGCAGCCTTTATGTTTTACAGCTGGAAAAACAGGCACATGAAAGTGAATTGGCTTGCCTGAGACCACTCAGCAGGCTATTCACTAACCCAAGAAGAGAACCACAGTATCTGGAGCTCCAGCCAGCTTTCTCCTTTGCTAGTACTGGAGATTGCTGTGCAATATCTTCCTCATCCCACTGCGTAGTATGTAAAATGCAATGAAAATAATGTTTGCTTTGAAGTGTTTGGCATTTGTAGTCATTGATGGGGCTGGTGAGATAAACCAGGTTGCATTTAGGTTTGGTGTACAGTTCTATTACATGATAGCTTTAGTAATTTGCACATGAAAGATGACTGCTACACTTTTCTCCACCCCTCCTTTTGACCCTTTGATACAATATAATCTATGCACACCACTGTTCTTTTTCAGCTCATCCTTTCTGTCCTCTCCCCACAGCCAGCAGTGGGAAGGCTGGTGTTAAGGCAGACATTTCTGCTGGTTGGCTTCTGCTCTCCACTGCTGTGCAAACATGCTGCAGCCAGCAGCTGGCTGGGAGGGCCCTGGGCGTGCACAATATCCTCATAGTTTCTTCAGTTTACATTTGCTTTATCTTTAGGCTCTCATTAGATCCTGGAAGACAGAAAGAGGCCCAGTCTTTCCCAAGAGAGAAGATCTTTCTACAGGAGGACAGAAGGTGAAGTTTATGAGTGACCCAGTCTCTCTCTACCACCCGCCAGTCATTCTTAAGACCTCAGGCCTTCCCCAACAGTTTTCTTTACTCATCACTGCAGCTGTGAGTTTCTCTTTTCTTGTATTTCCCCCACATGTATTACTTCATTCCCAGTTTCCTTCACTTCCCCACAAATGTTCATGCATGTAATTGTTTTCACCTGAAAAATCAACTGTAATATGCCACATTTATGTGCTGTGTTCAGGGCACATTTCCTCCAAGAGACAGTGTATTTTTTTTTCTAAAGGACAGGTAGATTTTTGCAAGATACAATAGTTTGCTTGAGATTTCTCCTGTCCATATGGCAAGCATGTAGCACAGCCTCAATAACCATAACACACCCTACTTGATATCATGGAGGACTGGAAACAACTCTGATGAGCCAATCCACACAGATACCACAGAATTCATCTGCCAGACACAGCTCAAAACCCCCAAACAATTAGAGTTTAAGGATTGTTTCCTCAGAGATGAGGTAGCCTTGAAAGTCTGACCTGGGCTGGTCGCTGGCAGGAAAACATGGCAGGAAGACAAAAATGCAGTCTGCAGCTCTGACACTCATAAACTGAGGCTTTTTATATAATTTTCCAGGCCAGGTCAGTTGTTTGATGGTCTGTCACAAGTACAGACTGCTTGCTGCATGTGTCCTAAGCTCCTCTTCTCAGCCTCCCCCTTGTCGGACAGTGCCTTTCTGGGTGTTCAGTGATAGTTCAGTGATTAGCACTGTGCTTCTAGCCTGGTTGTTTCGTAGGCAATTGAAGGTAAGAGTTTAAGACCACCACTCCTTTAAGAGAGTCTAATGGTTTATGTTTGGCTTTTAATTCTTTACCAGGTACCACAATGGTTCAGTACCTACAAGGCCTGCTTTCCCTCAGGTATCATGGCAGAGTTAGCAAACACCTTCCCCAAACTCCTGAGTTATATATATATTTTTAGGACAAAAAGAAAAAAAGTATTATACAGACCAAGCATACTGTTCATGCTCTTCAGCATCTACAGATCCCAAAGCTGACAAGGTCTGTTCACATCGGCAGGGTGATGATCTGTACCATTTGTATCATTTTCATTTCTTCATTTCTCAGTTTTCTTCACCAGTTTAATGATAAGGGACTTCCCTTTTCAGGGAAAGGTTCCCTAAGTTTACTCATCCATGTGGTAGTTCAGCCAATTACCCATCCACCTTCTCATAAAGTAAATACAGACACCTGTTAAAGCAAACAGAGTCTTATCTGTGATCTAATGTCTTGGTGGACAGCTATCATAACTGTTTCCCTTTCCAAGGGGATAGGTTCTGACTCTTTCCAGAGAGACCCCAACATATACGCAGGGCAGAGGAGATGGATGCATCTAGACCCAGACACAGGTGAGAGAAAAGTATCAGCCCGTTTACTCTCCACACTCCAGGCCCTAAAATTGCTGCTTCCAGTGTCCCATCCCTTTTTCATGTTCCTTCTGACCTGTGCTTCCTAATTCTTTGGCCTTCTCCCACAGTCTCCATCCATAGTCCATATTTATGCCAAGTGACAGCCCTTCTTCCCTCACTGAAGGAAATGGTTCTCTTGTAATGCCATATTTTTCTGCTGCTCTTTTACCACATATCTACATAGAATCATAGAATCCTTTAGGTTGGAAGAGACCTTTAAGATCATCAAGTCCAACCATTGAGCCATTAGGGCTCTAAAGTCCTCTGCTAAAACAGATCAGAATCTGCCAGGGTTGGAAGGGACCACAAGGGTCACCCCGTTCCAACCCCTCTGCCATGAGCATGCATTTGATTAATTTCAAAACTATTTCCGATGTCCTTTGAGCTCTTGTGCTGAAGCTACTTTTTCACTGTGTAAATGAAAACAAAATCCCAAGGGCTTTAATGTGGAACCTGCAGAGTTTTCTCCCATTTTGGCCAAGAGTAGAATTTCCTCAAACCAGGAACACACAGCTCGGGATCAAAGGCAGAATGGATGGGGTGCTCCTCGGATGCCGCCCACTGCAGAAGCAGCAAAAACGAGGAAGAGAAAGGGGCTTGACCCTTGTGATCCTTCAGCTTTTATCCTGAATATATACTGAGTATATTCTGGGTATATTTTATACTGAATATGACAGACATGGGATGGAATACCCCATTGGTGAGTTTTAGAGTCACTTATCCTGTCCGCTCCTCCCTGCAGGTGCAGCTTTTACTTTCTGCCCCCTCCATGTGGTACACAAGCTTGGCAGTGGCCTCGGTCTGCACACCAGTCCTTGGTGGTAACTCTAAACATGGAGTGTTATCACTGCTACAAGTAGACACTGACTGTGCAAATCTGCTGTTACCTGCAAAAAGTGCAGTTATGTAGAAGAGACTGAGCTGAAAAGTAAAATCAGTGAACAGAATTAGTTCTGTTCTACCCCAAACCAGGACAATTCTGTACAGGCGAGACAGCCTGTTTTTATTCCTTTCCCCTGTAGCAACACTGAAGAGTTAACCTGTATTTCTGTTATAACTGATTACTTGCATTCTTCCAAACTGTTGCATTCCTATATCATTTGTAACATAAACATGCCCTACTTTTCAGATTCTTTAGGGACAAAAAGTGAAGGTGTTGGGGGAATTATAAAATAATTATTTTATTAAAAATAATCTTGATTCAATGTTGCAGTCTTGATCCAAGTGTCAGTCACAATTTTCTTAGGAAGGGCTTTGCTTACTTTTAACATTACTGAGATGGTTATGTGGGCTGAACTCTGAGTATGGTGAAAGATGGTGCTTTCCCTCTGAGCAGATGTAAGAAACTGAAGAAGGTGAAGGAGCAGAAAGCTAATACATGATGATCAGAGGAAGAAGTTCTTTGCTCACTTAGAAACGTTTCTCTGTATTGTCTTTCTCAATTAGAGCCAGCCTCACAGACCCCACCTTTTAAGGACCTTTAGCAAGTCTCCACCCTTCCTTAATTTCCTATTCCTGCGTCCCTTTCTTGCCAGAAATGCAAGGGACATGTTTTACACACCCACTAGTAACCAGAAGCACTTTCAGGAACTTTTTGCTTCACTTCCAGAGAGAACTGACACCACCTACACAAAGAAATTAAGAAGAAAGAAAATAATTAAGAGAGAAAAAGTTAAAAACCTAGCTTGGTACTGATATAAATGATGAAACACATCATGTGTGTGTGCGGTACAGAACAGCAGGAGTACATTTGTTTTAACAGAGGAGGTTGCTGTGGCAGGTGTCTTTCAAGCACATGAATAAAAGCTTATACACATAAAAAAAAAAAAAGCTTATACCCATACACATACAGTTTAAAATAAAGGTCCACGTGAGTGAGTAGTATAGAAAGTGCAGTGCCAAGGTCATGTAGGGAATAGGCTGAGTTCCCTCTGGTGGTTTGCTTTGGCATTTCACAAGGGTGGCCCTGAAAGGACCTGTTTTGGGAGCAGCAGCCCATCACTCCTTATTACAGCCTTGCCCAGAACCCATGCTTGTGTTAGGTAGCTGGAGGGTACAGTCACTGGGTAACTCCTGGTGAGGGTCTAACTGCAAGTTAATGTTAAGTGAGTTATGTAAAGAGATTAAATCAATCCTTCCCTCTGCTTATTTTTCATTAGTTCACATACAGACGCAACTACCCTTAAAAATTCCCTATCTGCTTTACCCTGGTGCTTCATTGAGTTGATGTTCACTGCTAATACCTGCTGTTGCTAATACCTGCGTTAGGCAGAGGCTTTGTGAGATCCCAGTGAGTCAGAATAATCTACAGGATGTCATCAGGCAGTTTTGGGGAAAGGCTCTACAGATGGAAAACACAGCCAGCAGCAGCTGAATCCGTATTTGTGGCTCAGTGTAATTCAACTGTTTTAACTGAACATCAGGCATTAATTTATTAGGTCAAAATATCGTTGAATTGTGGTACTGTTGCGTTAGAACACTGAAAATAAAAAAAAATAGAAAACAACAGCAACATAAAAAGTTAATTTTCTTCTGTTTTTTTCAGCTCGTGTTTTACCAAAAAGAAGACTAAGATAAAAAGTATTAGGGAGGAAACCTGTATTTGTAAAAGAAAATATCTGTTGCACTTTGGCAGACAGTGCATTTTGTAAAACACAAATTTTTGACGTATTAATTACTGCATCCCTGGAGTTTTAAAAATGTAGAACATCAAATTTCCTACTGTGAACTTATGAACTTTGGAGGAAATTGCAACAAACAGGAATAAAACTGTATGTTGTTGCTCTCTACCCTGTGTTTTACCATAGGATACACAGTGTAGAGTATGCCTAAAAATTAAACGCCTACATCTAACCTCAGCCTCAACTTTACAGTCAGGAAACAGAAAGGGACATGTTCATTCCTGGCACCTATTTTTACAGGTTTGGATGAGACTATAAATAATTGTGTTTCTCAGAAATTCACTATTTTGTCTAGGTGGTACCTGTCACTGTCAGTACTAACCTATAACTAACAGCATAGAGCGGGCAGGTATCACATCATTTACCTCCAAAGAAATTTCCTCTAAGCTCTTAGAGAGTGGTATAAAACCTGATGCTTTTTCATCTCTCCTTCAAACTCTTCATCTTTTTAAATATTTATTCATACATATGGTATGAATAAATATAAATAAATGGCAATGCTTTTCGGGTCTGCTGGATTTAAGCTTCAGTGATATTTTGCAGCAGTCTATTTTCCATAGACTAGATGACCATTAAGTGACAAATTATTTTTTAAAAAGTTTAGCTGCTACATGCATGTATGGGCAACCTATATGGCATAAATAAAGCTATGACTCAATTGGCAAAAATAATTAAGAAAAAAGAATTAGTCCTTTCAAAGTGCCCTTTTTATTAAATGTATCCTGTTTGTTGAAATCAAGTTATTTTTAACATACCATCTCACTCTATATGAAGTTAGAACTAATCAAGTTTTATTCTCGAACTGTGTCCATACTGTATAACCAAAACCACCTTGACCAACATATTTCAGTTAAAAGCTATACATTATCACACCTGAAATCCTCCCTTATGTAAAGTAAACAAAACATTGTGACGGCTTATCACTATGTCCTTAATACTTTTAACTGAGAAAGAGTCAAATATTGCTTATTTTCCCCCCAAAATAATTATCCTGTTGATCAAAACCAAGATGAGGTTAAGTATAAAATCTGCAACTGGGAAAATTCCCAAGATATTTTGCCTTCTAATGCAACATACTTTAAAAATATAATTATAACAGATATATTGTTCAGCAATATGTAAAAGTGATGTGTTCAGACACATGCAGGGTCTCATAACAGCAAAATATTGCTTTATATGCATAAATACACTTTTTTGTTAATTTTCACTTTTTAAATAGAGTTTCTGTATGAGGTGCCAGATGGATGCTGTGTCTGGTTTACCCATGTGTCATCTTGCATTGTGCTTTACACAAGCTTTTTGTCAATGCCTTGTGAAACTAGCCTGACTGTTCATCTAACCTGGATGAGCTAACTGAAGTTCAGAGCATGGATCATATTTCAGACTTATTAAGCCTGGTCTTTTGCTGAGTTAGTTATTTTTACAGGTTTTGCAAGACTTGACAGTTTAGCCTCAGCTCTGTTTTGGAGGCACTCATGACATTTCTTCAATGTCACAGGTCTGTGAACTTCATCTAGGTACAGGCCATCAGAAACTGACTGCTTCCTCACATTAACAGTCATTCTGGCTTAATGGAGTTCTTGTAGCAGCACCGTGTCAGCCCAAATTTGCTCTTGCCAGTGAAAAGACTTAAGAGTAAGCCCAAATTCAGAGTTCTGAGAAGAGGACATCCCTTCCAAATGAAACACCAAGTATCAGTGAGGTTCTTCATTGTATTAATTTCAAGACGGTGAATGGGTTATCATAAGGTTACTAAGTCTCAAACAACTTTGTAATCTATTATGTTCTGTACTTCTGAGAAATTTAAGCATTTGAAACAGATGTCAATCCTCTTCAAATGCCAATCAGTAACCAGTTTCAGGACAGAAACTCTGAAAGCTGCAGCTTAAGAGAGAACTTGGATGTTGTAATGTTTCCTTACATTGTGCTTTTCTTTGAATGTCAGTGTGTTTCTCTGGAGGGACTGTGATGGAGGTCTTGGCATTGAAGAAAAAAAATCTTAGGTTTGTTGCTGAACGGGAGGAATTTTGCTGGGAGCTTGGCCCTGATTTTTCCACATACTTTGACCTTTCCCTTAATGACTTGGACTGTGACTTTGTCCTTGATCACCCTGTTTATCTACAGCATCTCTGGAGTGGAACTAAGAATGGCTGTGAGAATGTCAGGTATGCTCTGACAGGCAAAACAGGCACAGTGTTATTTACAGCACTTCTTCAATAAAACTGCAGTATTTTTATAGCAAAAACTACATCTTAGGCACGCATCCTTGACCTATCTTGTCAATTCTGTGAACAGTGTTTGTATTTATCGCCTTCCAGTTTGAAATCCATTGAAGTTTTTTAAGTAGCTTGGTCTCACATCTACATACCATACACCACCATTTTTCATCTTTAACAATAGTTTCATTGCATTCAGACTTCTGACATCTGACAACTCAGGATTTGTGCTGCAAAATTAGTCATGAAGAATAAAAATTTTGCTGTGAGTTGAGTGATATCATCAGCAGAATAAATATGAGAAAACATTTAAGAGACTGTATTATTTCTACCATTGCCTCAGAATAAATTAGGTACTGGCATGTTTTTTTGAATCTAGGCCTTCATTCAAAGTAATTTCATAAGACCTTTTTCACATCCTGCACGCAAACTGAATATTCCTATATGAGCACACAATTTGCAGGAGATAAAAGCAAAGGAGATATGTAACAAATTAAAATCTATGGCCATTTCAGCCATGAGGCTAAATAAAGCTTCACTGGTTATTTAATTCCTTGTAATATCAAAAGAGATAAAGATCCCTTCACCGTGGGACTTCTACCACATGTTCAGACAGGTCTTCTGCACTGGCCACTGAGCATGGTTCTCCTGTCCAGACAGCAGGGCTTCTCCAGTACCTAGGAGAGGGTGTTTGAAGTGCTGGGAGAGGCATTTCCAAGAGAAAGCCAGTGTAAAAAATGCATACCATATGCAATCAATTGGAAAAAAAGTCACCATAAAATCTAAGGCCTGACTCTATGGACATTTTCACACATGCTTATTTTTTTCTGTTGAGTTTCTTACTGATGTGATGTCACATCCTGAACCTGAACCTGTCTTCATGCTGAAAGCCTTACCAAAGATCCATGTCTGCATATTAACCATGAAGCTATTAATAATTTCTCCATAAACTCTATATACACCTTCACCATTTTCACTTCCCCCCATCCATAGTCTGCATGTCATGGAGAGCACTAAGGAGACAAACGTGACAGACTGTGGTCACCCCATGGACTAGGGCAAGACCTGCCCTGTGAGAAAGGTGTGTTGTTCCTCAGTGCAGTGCACGTTCATGCAAAGGACTGTTTGTGCAGTCTTTCAAGAGACAGGAATAAACATGTTGTGTGTTGCAGGCCAACTGTTTGTGAGCTCTTCACGATCTCTAACCCTCCCCAGCCAAGGAATTAATGTCAGTGCTGCTGCCGCCATAGGTGGACAGTGACAATTTGAGCCTACTTGATGGGAAAGTCTGTGCACAGCATGACCTGGCTGCAGTACCATTGTGGCTCCCTGGGGACTCCAGTGGCCATAGCTGATGGATTGTGGTATGTGAAAGGGCAGAAAAAGATGTCACAGCTGTTGTAGGAAATTAGACTTGTATTTTGAGGATATCTATGTGTTACTTGAGGTAACGACTTCTCCTTCGAGGCAGGTGTGTCATTCCAAGGTGGGATATCTGAGGTGTTTCTTGATGTAAGCTGAACATCAACGCTATGGGGAGAGCTGCAGGTCTATCTGCTGATCTCCATTCACATTGTTTGTGCAATGTTTGGAGGTTTGGAAAATGCCTTAGGCACCCCAGAAAAATAATTTTGCTAAGGCTCACCATATTACAGTCTAATGCAAATAATGCTTTCCAATACCTGACCATAAGGTAATTCAGGCTGGAAGGGACCTCAGGAGTCCTCTGGCCCATCCTCCTGCTCACAGCACAGTCAGCTACAGGGTCAGAGCAGGTTACTCAGGGCCAATTCTGATGATCTGAAATGGAGTCTGGCAGAAAGTTGGATGACTGAGTGCCTCCAACCTCTTCCTGTCATACAGGATTCTTCCTCTCAGAGAGTTTAAATACAGCTCCATAATGCTAACAGGTTGGGAAAGCTTTGACATCAATCTGTCCCTGTTTTCTGCACATTTAGTTAAAAGGTCTGAAAGGTATAAAATGTTTAAGAATGAGTAGTGGGGATTTAAAAAATCACAATGGATCTTCTGTAAAGTCTTTTAATTCTGCAATTGTAATTCAAAAACAAATGGATATTTAGCCTAGTGTCCCTTGAGAGGATTTGTCCCAGATTGGTAGGAAAGCATATCCTTATGTCACACGCAGGCTGCCAAGCACATACACTGTACTCCTAACTGAGCTGAATGTCTATAAGGATTTGAACTGTAAAAATATGAACAGATGAGAAAAACTAAATGATCCATACCAGATAATTAATTTGTTATATTGTTCTACAAACAGGATGCTCAGCTGGCTTAAGAGACCTTGTTCTGCTCACCAGGTGGCAAATAGTAGTTTTGCATTACCTGCCCATAAAATCAAGTGAATACATCCTGGTACCATGCGTTTCACAACCATGTTACTCAACAAGCATAGCTCAGTGAAGTATCTGACCTGTCCATACGCTGTGTCTCACAGTATAAAATTTTATCTGAGTTTAATTTTCCTTTATACTTTTGGAAGGATTTATGTGCTCTCTGTTTAAAGAAAGTTCTGGCAAAGGCCAGGTATGATAGTGAAACTGGGTGGAATTTACAAAATAGCTGTTGAGGAGTGTGAGGATACTCAATGTCATAGGAATAACATAATTTGGAGATATTCCCATTGAAATTAGCAGTAGTACTAATGGACGGTGTGTACCTTAAACCAACTATAAGAAGAGAGAGGAAAAATCTAACAATTATTTTTATGTCTGTGGTGCTGATTCAAAGTATTAAACTATATTTTTTAATTTGGAGAATGAAGTCATTTTTTCTAAAGTATCTACTAAAAGTAAAAGGTGATACTGTAGAATCAATACCCAGCCTGACCCCAGAAAAGACATTGCTAGGGCTGGAAATTTAATTTTGCTCTTTCGGGTCAGTCATATCTTGGACTTTCTGCCAATCTGCAAAGTAATCATGCTATAGAGTTTTATGTTAGAGGCACCTGCTGCTAGGGAACCCAGATTAATATTACCAGCACATATTGCATAGGCTACAGAACAGCCAACACATACTAATGATGTCTGGGCTGCAAAGTCAGCTGGCAGCTTCGAGACACCCTTTGTGAGTCCCCTGCGTGCCACAGTCACTGCAGCTTCTCAGCACCAGCAAGACACTCCGTGCCAGAGCAACTTTAGCTTTTCTTCTTTTATTTATTTATTCCAAAGTAGGTCACGCTGTGCCATCTGTTGACACTAAGAAGCCACAGAAGTTTCCAGATTCCCTATGGTATCCTGCAGTTTAACATATATTTTTAACACACTTTTGCTCTACCTAGCTGTTGTATACAGTGAGACTACTCATCACAAAAGCTCATACAGTCAAGTAACATTTTTTAGCAACTGTGTGCATGTCCTGGAGTAATATACTGGAGGTGAGTATAACTGGGTGAGGAGGGCATTCAACAAGAAGGGCCCAAATTTCTTCCCAGTGGCGAATCCTGGGCAACACTGTGCTCAGCAAAGCGGTGCTCGTGTCTGCTTTCTGCTTCTCCTGCAGCCTTTTTGAAAGCTTAGGGAAGCAGTCACAGATAGATATATCATGGGTTTTGTCAGGCTCCAGTTAAATTTGCTTCTCTTGTTCTCTAACGGTGAGCATGTGAAATAAAGAGCATTTCATGTCCACAGTTGTCTCTCTGTCTTCCTTGCACAGCATCCTCAGCTCTCTCCCACTTGCCCTGTTCAGTATGGATTACCAACATACTGCTAGGATGATTTTTATTTTTATTTTTTTTTTAAATAGTGCTCTTGATTTGAGGTGATGACATTCAGGTTACCCAGAGGCAGATTTCTGGAAAGGCACATTGCCACATGGGTGAACAGAGGATGCATCACTGGCACCACACACAAGTCCTAACGAGGGCCTTTGGTATGTCAGACAGTAAACGGCATGAAAAAGAGGAGGGGAAGTCATATGTATGTGGTACAAAACATACATAAAACATACTATAGAGCACACAAATACCTGTTGGTGCGTGAACAGTGTGCATGAGAATAGAGAAGATGAACTTTTTAATTACAGGAACTGTCCCTGGCCACCTTGCTACTAACTGGGTGCTGTTTGAAGTATACCCATCTTCCTCCTGCTAATGCTGAGCCACCTCTGTCTCCTGTTTCATGAAAAGATGTGGGACAGCAGGAGAGTCAAACTTCTGTAAGCTGTGAATGAACAGACCAGATCTGAGACTTGTAATAAACTATGAAAAGGTAATAAGGTTATAAAATACCTAAACAAACTGCGACTCAGGGTCTCTATGATGTACCTAAATCCAAAATAGCTTAAGCTCTAGGCAATGACAAACAAGCTGGGGTAACTAAAGAACAAGCTGTCTTGGAAACAACTAGAACATGTTACCTAAGTTTGCCAGATGTCATGGAGCAAGGGATGACTTCACCTCAAAATCATTTTAACCATTACTTGAAAGCAAAATGGATTGGACTATCTTGTTCAGTAATACAGTTTGACCACAACGGCTCACAATTTTCAGAACTTGTTCACAGATTCCCACATATACTGGATGTCTTACTTTCCCTGGATTTTAAAAATAGAAAAACATACTTTTTTTATTTCACAGTGATGACTGCATGAGTTCAAATGACCCTAAAACTCTGGCAAAGTTCTGCACGTTACATCAACTTGAAAAAATCCAACTGCAAATAACTCTATCAATGAGTTATTCATATATACAAGCTCAGAAAAGTTCATACTAAAGTAATTTAGAAATACGAATCTTTTTAATAGCCCTGCAGACAAATGCTTTTTTTTCCTTTTTCGGTTATCTGATTATTTTTTTCCAGAGCACTGATACAAACTTGAACAAACCTTCAAACTCACTATACCTGAAAACCTATTCCTGTCAGCAGTAAGCCCAGGAGTATATGTGGTGTGTGCAAACATACTCTGTAAGTGCTTATTTAAAGTTTGTGATATCACATAAATCAAATAAAGAGTAAAAAAAAATTACATATAAAAATGGTTTTTGCCAGAGTGTTACTGCTTTGTATATTCTCACTGTAAATAGATAAAATATGGTTTTTCAAATATTTATTTTGAAGTTAATAACTCAAGCAAATAATCGTTATTAATGAGGCTTGTGCTCATATTTGCATGTTTGGTACAAATCTGTTCAGTAATAGGAGCAAAAATAATTACTCTTTTTAAATGTAATTTCCTAAGGCATTTTGGAAAATGTCAACACTTAATACAAGTGGTTTTATGATTATGCAATGTATCATACTTCAGATTTAAAAAAATAATAATAACGAAAAAGCTCTGGGGAGAAAGAGATTTGCAATTAGGCACAGTAAGCTGCTAGTTTGCTATCTCAATAGCTCCTCAGTACCACTAAATCCACAACAAAGTTCTTAATAATAATTTGTGATGCCTAACAGAAGTAATCCATTTAAGATTCCTGTGGATTGTAAATACATCATAACTTTGCTGTCTATCTGCAAAATAGTATACTCACATGAAACACACTAGAGGCTTTCAAATAATTTCTTATCAGCTAAAAGACTCCATCTTTACTTGAATTGAAATTTTAAAATAGAAAATTGTATATTGAATTGTTTGAGTTGAGTAGTCCTCTTCTGTCAGTTTAACCCAGAAATAGATACTGCCTATGAACAAACAGCTGTAATGCTTCAGAGGGTATTGGATATCAGCAACACCCAAGATCTAATTCTCTGTTTACATTCTGCTGTGCAAATTTCAAGGAGCCCCTCAACAGATGATAAGTTTTATGGAACTCTTCAGAGAGCCAAACCAAAGAAAGAAATGGGACTTTATGAAGGCCTGTCCTTTGAACACACCTACCTGCCCTAACTGGCAATGCTTATGTCAGGCAATTTTAGAACTTTTTTTGGAGTTAACTTCTGTTTCTTGTTAAAAAATCTCACCTCAGTTGGAAAAAGAAAGAAAAAAAGGGCAAACATACAGACTACAGCTAAGCTCTAGCTGCATTCTTGCACCTTTCAGTGTGGACATGAAAATCTGCACCAGATAGAAAAGCACTGTTTGGTTAAATGGGTCTAAAGCCAGCAAAGCTTCTACCAACCTCTGTGGCTGGTGGTGCATGAAAGTGATTGTTTTGAAAATAACTATGGCGGTTTAAAATATTACTGCCTCTCTCCCAGAGAATACCACCCACACAGCAGAGTCAGCAGACTGAAAACACTGATAATTCTAAGCTGCTTCACGATAAAGCCCAGGGTTTAGAGCATAAAATGCAAGGAGGGGGTGAGGGCAGCTTGAGTTAAGCTCGTGGACTTCGCACTGACACAGCTCTGAGACACTTGTGTCTCATTCTGCCACCAGAGCTGGGACAGGCATCTTAGGCAGCTACAAAGAGCTGGGGGCAGTGACGCCTCAAATAGCCACAGCTGCTTTCTCAGTGCACGTACCTGAGCTCTAAGCACAGCTTTTACCTTGCCCTTTTGGGTACAGGTTTGTAGCATTTGGGCAAATGGTGAGGTCTTAACCACTAAGCCATGCCACAAATAGCTAACACAAAGGTAACTGGGAACGAGAGATTTTAAAAGTCCTGAGGAATTTCAGATTTAATTCCAAGTTTTGTACGTGATGTAACCAAATCTGAGGGGAACATAAAGTTCATGTTTTCTGACTCAGTCTGCTCTGGACAACAAAGTTTTGAGCACACTATGATTGACTCTTAAGTGGTAGGAATGATATGTCTATAGGGATAAGGCTTTGCTTTGCTGAATCCACCTATACTGCATTTCTTTTCCCTTGATAAGAAATTTGTAAGATGTAGTGGCATCCTTCATCAATTAAGGGTTAAAGAAGACAATATGCTTCAGTGACTTAAGTAATTTCTCTCCCTGAGATCTTTAAAATTCTTCTGCTCTGTGATGATATTGATACTGTAATCTGATCAAAGAAGCTCTTATCACACTTTCTTTCTAAACATACAACCCACTTTTATAGCATTGTATGTCTTCACATGTATTTTCTACTATAAAGCTATTTGTAAACCAGACAGGAATGTTATTTCAGGCAAGTCACTGTATAGCTCCTACACACAGCAACAGCCTACTTTTGGTTTTAATACTCACTGTGTTATTATTTTTAAAGCTTTGGATTTTGGCTTGAAATCCAGGCCATCCTGAATTTCGCAGCGACACTTTCACCGAGTTCAGTCTTGAACTGGATTTCAACCTAAACGCCTAATGTTGCTAATGTGGGATGTGGTAAACTTGATCATCAAGTTTTTTTATGGCCACAACAGATGTTCCTTCTTTTAGACCAATGGAAAGCTACCGAACCTCATCCACCCTCTAAAACAAAAATACAAGCATTTGTTTACAGCTTGATTCCAGGAATATGAATTGAATTAGCAGCTGCAAAGTTTGTTCTTGTTTATGTATAAATAAATACATAAATAAATTCTTGCTTTTCCCAAAGTACCACAATGTCTTCTGGATTGTGTTTCCCCTACGCAGTAGCGGTATTTTTAACAGTATAATACTGCATTATAATTTGTTTAGCACAATCAAAATATCAGCATAGTATTTTTGACCTTATTTTTTAAAAATGTGGGTTTTTTCTTCTTTCTGATGTCTAGTAGACCAGAACAACATGTTTTGGATTTATGTTTCACATTTTGTAGGCTTGTAATTTTGATTGACTTATAGTTAAACATTCTCATAATTATAACCCAAGGCACAACCTATAGAAAATGAAGATACAAAATATAAGTATTTTCTTCCTACTGTTGACATGCAATGAATTTTCAAACAGCCATAAAATGTTGAAAGACTTGTGCCTTCTCCCACAGCAGGAGAACAAATGTCACGGTGTAATGCGAACTGAAACTTTCTAACAGGAGGAGCAAGAAAATTATTTCTTGATTTGATAGGTACCATCCCATCTCAGGGGTACATATCCAGTAGCTCTTCCACACAAACAATTAATACATATTGAGGACATAGGAACAAGACTAGGAAGGCAAGAGCTTTGTATAGAAGGAGTAGAAGCCTCATTTATCATGCATCCTTTATTTATGAATAAAAATACTTTGTACCTTTTCCTTTGTCTTTCCTAAATCGATCTGATTTCAGGAGCCATAGCACTGTTTTTATTGTGACAGAGAAAACCACTGTTGTGGCCTTGCTTAGTCTTCAGCTTCTGCGAAGCTCTTCCCTTGCTTTGCTCACAGCCAGGCCCCCCTCTCTGCTTTGGTAACGTGCTGCAGCTCTCTCAGGAGGGCATTTACCAGGGCGGTGGAGCTGATTGATCAGCTCGCTGCTTCCACACAGCCAGACTCACTATACCCTCCTTGTCCTGGCACTTTTTGAACATTTGTCCAATTTAACTCACAAAAACAACTTGCATGCCCATTTTATATAGCCTGCCTACTGTGTCCTTTGGATTTGTCTTTTGAATGTTTTCTGTGACCTACCATTACTGACTGACATGCTGTTTAACAGTCTGACAGACCTAAAATGTATCCCAGCATAGTATCTAGCTGTATGGCCAGGCCCTGAGGGCTGTGATCAGTGGCACAAAGTCCAGGTGGAGGACAGTCACTACTGCTGTATCTGGGTCCACTACAGTTGAGCAACCTCATAAACAGCCTGGACAGTGTACAGATGATAGAAAACAGAGTGGCTGATAGACCAGGAGCTTGTGCTGCCATCCACAGGGACATGCACAAGTTGGAGAAATGGGCTGGGAGAAATCTCACAAAGTTCAACAAAGGGAAGTACCAAGTCCTGCCCCTGGGGAGGAACAACCTCAAGTACCAGTACATGCTGGGGGCCTACCCCAGGAGCAGCAGGAAAGGAGCATTGCTGTGAAGGACCTGGGGGTCCTGGTGGACATGAAGGTAAGCATGTGGCAGGGGTAAGTCCTCTTGGCAAAGAGGGATAGGAGCCCTCTTAGGTGCATCAGGAAGAGCATTTACAGCAGGTTTAGTGAGGTGCAGCCCTGGTGAGGCCACATCTGGAGTGCTGTGTCTGGGTCCATACTTCCCAATACAAGGAAAATATGAAGCTGTTGTGGGGAGTCCAGCATAGGGCCATGAAAATGGCTGAGGGTCTCGAGCATCTGCCATATGAGAAGAAGCTGGGAGTATGTAGCCTCAAGAAGAGAAGGCTTAGGAGGATGTCAGCAATGTGTATAAGTACCCGACAAGACAAGCTGTTCTCAGTGGTGTCCAGAGACAGGACAAGAGGCAATGGGCACAAATTAAAAAGTGTGAAATTCAGTCTGAACACTGGAAAACACTTTTTCACTTCGAGGGTGACCAAGCACTGGCACAGGTTGCCTAGGGAGGCTGTGGAGGTTCCATCCTTAGAAACAGTCAGAATCCAGCTAGGCAGCCCTGCTCCATCTGACCCTGCAGGCTATGGACTAGATAATGTGTAGAGGTGCCTCCCAAGCTCAGCCTTCTGTGACTCTGTGATTCTATCACCTGTCAATCATCTGTAGATGTGATTTTTAGATCACCTCACAAAAGTCTGAGGCATACACAGATACCACGGAGAGTCTCTGTATGGGAACATAGTCCATAGTTTATTGTCTAGGAAATGTTGATGAGGAGGAAATCAGCAACAGGCCATGCATTTCCTTTGTAAAAGAACAAAAAGGAGTAAGGAAAGATAGCAGAGTGATTTTTCCGCATCTACGTGATATAAATTGAAGCACGTTCCTCCTTTGCCTGCTTCATCCTGTAATGAACACCTCACACTTTGCAAGAGGAAAGAGAGATTCCACATCTCACAGGGCCATTGTAAAATATTAGCATTCCCAAGATGGATATCATATTATATTTTATAGGTTCAGCATTTGTTAAAGTCTAATGCATTTATACACTCTAATGTATTGTAGTTCAGAAAGATCAATGGTACACAGATGGAAAATTGGGACCTAGCACAAACAGCCACATAATATTAACAATAGAAAATTGTTGTATGTGGAGTGTGCAAATTATCTGGGATTGTGAAGCAGAACATACCAAATTAGCGTGTCCATTGTTATGTTAACCGATGTTAACACTAATTATGATACATATTATCATTTTTCAAACATGCAAGTTGGAACTGTCAAGCTGGCATAAACCTTGTAACACTTAACTTTCCAAATTATTTGATATCTTACTGACACATGCTTCACAAGTCCTCATGGCAGACACAGAAGATTTTAAGTATATCCTAAAGGTTAATTTCAGTTGATTAAGACTGTGGCCACATGAGTAATTCAACCCTCTAATTACCTAAGACATCTCAGTTGGAAAAGAAAACAGCAAGCTGTGAGCAGACAATATAACCCTTGAAAGTAATTTAGCTTCTCCCTATGAGTGGTAAATTCTCCCTAGAAGAGGGAAAACTTCCCAGAGCTAAGTTTGTCTCATTTTCAGATGCATGCAGTCCCGTGCACTCCCTGCTCCTTCTTCAGCCCTTCAAACGAGCAGCCAGTTTACCTGGAGGCAGGTGCCACGGTTCAGTTTGCTCCGTGGCCAAGCTTCGCTGTTCCTGTGTCCGTTAGCTCAGTCTCAGCTGGGGCTCTGAGGCCCGACATCCTCAGATGTAGTGCCAAGGCAGCCTTAGCCAGCCCTAGACTAGAACCACTCAGTGCGCTGGTCACTTTGGCTTTGCCCTTCATGTCACCGTCACCCTGGCCATGTGTTCACGTGTGCTCTGCAGAGCGCTGTGCTGGCTGTTCTCATCTGACCCCACGAAATGGCAGAGCCATTTCAGCAGTCTGCCAGAAAACAAACTCAGTGAAAGAGCCCTGAGTTTTCCATTCTCAAATCACAGGCTGCATCCTATGGGACATTCTCTGCATCAGATGCAGATGGAGTAGAGACTGCACAAAAAGTACAAGAGAGGTAGGATCAAGGAGGAAAAGTAGAAGAGGAGACTTTGAAGGCTGTAAAGAAAATAGGGTTTGGGGAGACTGGGACAGGAAACAAGTGGCAAAGTGACCTGGGCTGGCTGGACAACAAACCAGGATAGTGTTCAGCAAAGACTGAAAGAGTTGAGAGGGTGATACTGGTGACTAGCGGAGCAGGGAATACAGTAGCCTACAGGAATACAGCTAGGAGGAGGGAGCAGGACAGGAGAATTAGGATCCATTTGGTGAGGAAAATGGGACTGCTAACACTGACTTGGAGCCCAGAGGGGCAAAGTAGTACTTTTTGCTGAGGAGTGAAAACTAGAACTGGCTGGACGTGATAAGTGGGGCTGTAACAAGCACCCAGGGATGAGGCAAAGAATGGGAGAGCATTAGTGGAAAGAAGTGATGGCTGGGGAAGGAGGTGGGAAAGAATTTGTGCTCTGTGGAGGATACTCCTCTTCTGCACTGAAATGGAGCCCTTTTCCCTACTGTCCACAAGTATCTGTGAAAGCTAATGCAGGGCTCCCCTCGTGGTACTCCTCAGAAAACCATGACCTGTGACATTGCTCTTGCTTGGTAGAATAAATGGTCTATGTAGTAGATTTAATACTCCTGCAGAATCATGTGCAAGCTATATAGATGTCAGTCATATCATGGAATACTTTTTTTTCCCAGTTGACTGATTTTAAAGCTACTCCAAGCACCCCCCTTTGGGTGCAAAACTATTGATCAGATATATAAAGCTATACAGTTTACAGAATGAATCGGTGCAAAATGTACTGTGGGCCGAGCAGGACTCTTGAAGAAATATGAAACTATATAATGAACAGTAGTGCCTCAGGGAACCAGGTACTTGGGAAGACAAAATGTGTTTTTTTTTTTTTTTTTCCCCTTCCTCACTGAAATGTAAAGAGGGAGCCATCTCTTTCCACGAGTTCAAAAGTTGTTGGTGTGATGGACACCTAAAGTGGTTGTTCCTAAAGTGTGCTGGCATTATACTATATCTGCTTCCTCTTAAGGGCTTCCAGTCCTAGAAATCCCTTGGCAAGCAGACCTGAATTATGTGACCCTTCTACTGAATGTGTGCCCCCTCAGCTGCTGACAAATACTAACTGCATGTATCCATAGGGTAACTGAAAGTTCAGCGCTTGTTTTGGGGTGGACAGCTTTATTGCACTTTGAAGGATTTGTGAGAGGAGGGGAAGAACCAAACAACCATGATACTTGCTGGAGTGGGTTACAGGAGTAAAAATAGCTCATGACAAATATAAGGCACGAGAGCCTGAACTCTTCTTGGAGTGACCGAAAGTCCTGTAGGGTTTGGGTGTCACTAGGAAAGTGACCTCCCCCATCTTCTGTGGAGAGGGGAAACCTACAGCTCAGCACACCAAAGCACGTCTCCAGGTGACAGAAAAATTGTGGAGAAAGGGCACAGTGGATAAATCGTGATTAAAATAAACAAAAAGTGAGTTTCTGGTAATTAAATGAATACAGGAAAACCAGAATTTGTAATTTTTTTTTTTTCTGTTGACTTCAGGTATGGGTTGGTTAGATAGGCAAGGTCCCTGCTACCTGGCTTGTATCTAAAAATTCCCAATGAGCAGTTCACTCCCATTTCAACTTTTTGACAGACCATCATTAGTGATACCTGCACAGGAGATTTTAAACAAATGTCATGTTGTGCAATAGCTTCAAGGGGAAAAAAAAAACCAACCCAAAAACCAAACCCCATGCATCTGATAATGCGAATTTCATTATGAAAGTCATCAAAGGCACTGACAATTACCACTTAGAGCTTTGTGGACAGCACTACGTGCCCACATACCATGAGGCAGCTGGTCCAAGGCTTCCTGCGAGCATATGCACTTGGACAGACCAGAGGCTTAGTCCACATGCTTTGTGTGCAGCGCTGTGGATGGCATCAGCTCTACCATGCATAAACAAAGCATCCTTGCTGCCTCTTGCTGTGGGTTCAGGTGCATGGCTGGGCGTTGTACATGCCCCACACGTGCAGGCTGCTGGCAGTGGAGGTGGTGTAACTGTGGTGGGGAGCATCTTGAGCTACCATCGCCCAGCCTGCTACACTGCATATTGGCTCTCACAGGTCTGGGGTTCAGAAACATTGAGAGGTGGACCCATGAGAACCTCATGAAGTTGAACAAGGCTAAGTACAAGGTCCTGCATATGGGTCAGTGCAATCCCTGGTATCATTACAGGCTGTGGGGTGAAGGGATTGAGAGCAGCCCTGCAAGAAAGACTTGATGAACAGCTGGGACATGAGCTGGCAATGTCCACTCACAATTCAGAAAGTCAGCCATATCCTGGGCTCTATCAGAAGAAGCATGACCAACAGGTCTGAGGAGGTGATTCTGACCTTCTTCTCTGCTCTGTTGAGACTGAACATGGCATCCAGCTCTGGAGTCCTCCGCACAGGAAAGACATGGACCTGTTGGAGCAGGTCCAGAGGAGTGCCGCAAAAATTATCAGAAGGGCTGGAGCAGCTCTCTTATGAAAAAAAGGCTGAGAGAGTTGAGGTGATTCAGCCTGGAGAAGAGAAGTCTCTGGGGAGACCTTACTGAGGCCTTTCAATAATTAGAGGGGGACTATAAGAAAGATGGGGACAATCTGTTTAGCAGGGCCTGTTGTAACAGGACAAGGGGAAATGGTTTTAAACCAAAATACTGTAGATTAGACTGGATAGGAGTAAGAAATTTTTCACAGTGAGGGTGGTGAAACACTAGAACTGGTTGTTGCCCAGATGGACTGGGTAGATGACCCATTCCTGGAAACATTCAA
>NW_008602195.1:0-6954 GCF_000691845.1 Merops nubicus | reverse complement strand
AGAGTCTATTTCCGTACGTCAGGGGGAATATTAGAATGAGCCTTGGTGCTGTGCGAACACTGCTCAGTAGTAGTCACAAAATGTGTGTTATCAACACCCTTCTAACTTCCAGCACAAAAGCACTGAGCCAGGAGGGCTGCTATGAGAAAATCAGCTCAGCCAGATCAAATACAACTGTAGAGTGAGAGAGAACCTGTAGGTTTCACAGTACTCTTTGAATGAATGTTTACATACAGACTGTTAGAAAACTAAGCTAAATAAAAGCATAAGAATTTTAAGTGTGCTACTTAATGTATATTGAAACACTCCCACTGAATCAAATTGAGGATGCTTTAATTTTGAAAAGTCCACATGTGATTTCATGTAGCATAATTAAATTCAAATTTTTTCACCTTCAGTTCATTCAGCTTAACTTTCCTAATGCTATATTGCTTAAACTTGTATATAAATACTATTCATAGAGTATGCATTCCTAAATATACATAGGAGTAATTGTAGGAATGATGCACTATGTCTTTTAAATGTCACATGCATACATACCAAATTAGCAATGCAGATTTAAGGAATTTTAGATGAGACAGAGATTAAAAGGTTCCCGTATTTTTTACTTCCTTGAAATGGAAAGAAATAACATTTACCTCTGTTATCTCTGGCAGGAGTGTCATTCTTAATAGGTACCACAGTTCGTCGACTCTATAAAGAAGGAAATCTCTGTTATTTGATAATTTTCTTATTGAAAAATAAACTGCAGCCCCACCCCTGCTTCTTTCCAGTGAATATAAATAACACAACATCAACAATACAGTGAGGTGATTGATGCCAAATCTTTCCCTGAAAAGCCTATGGTGAAGACTGCTTGAACTATGCGTACTGTTTCAAAACAACCTCCAAAACATTTTCTGTATCTTTCCTTGAGGTATATTTAGTTATATAAATATTAGTCCCAAACTCCCTCTCTGCCAAATCTGTTCTTGCAAAATTTTTAGAAACCTCTATTCACCACAAGAAAAAGAAAGGAACACAGTTATCAAGTAGCTCCACAGACACAAAAGTTTTAGATCTAACTTCAAGCTATACCAACATGTATAGGAGTACTGTAAGTTTAATATTAACGCATTGCATAGGTATTACCAACCTTCACATTTTTGTTTACTTTGGCTGCTGGAGTATATGGTTGTGGTGTCTCTGGACTAGGTTCAATATCTTCATCAGGTGCAAGATCTGGGTTAAGTGAAAATATGCTCTCCAAGTCAATCTGTGTAAAAATATAAAAAGCATTTATCAGTCTCAGAACAATATTCACCCTATCTATTTCTCCTGTTATGGTTGAGAATAAAGAGAAAATATATTTAGTGTTTTTACCCCACAATCTGTTAATTCTATAACCTGAAAGACATGATTTTATGTTCACTAAAAACAATATAAGCTTTGGTATTCACTGTGTTGAGAAAACACCCTTCAGGAAAGGGATTACTTAAAAACAAATAATAAATATTAATAATTTTGTAAAGTGATTGCAGAATATTATAATACATTCTGTAACATACAAAGAAAGAGATCTTGATTATTTGGAATTTCCCAGGCACTGCAAAAGAAATAGATGAATTACAGCTACCCAAAAAAAAGTGCAGTTGAAACCATGTTAAATTTATCATGCCTTTATTTTTCCTTATAAGTGTTCCTCATCCAAAACACTGTAAAATGTAAGCTGGGGGAGGGGGCAGGATCTTGAAAATGTCTGGCTTCAGATCTTCTGAAACTTAGTCTATCGGGTCTGGCTGAGCTGATTTTCCCACTGCAGACTCCTGGTGCAGTGCTTTTGTGTTGGGAGTTAGAAGGGTGTTGATAACACCCATGTTGTGACTACCACTGAGCAGTGTTTGCACAGCACCAAGGCTCTTTCTAACATTCCCCTCACAATGGGATGGGGGGGGCAGGAGCTTGGGGGAACATAACCAGAACAGCTGACCTGAACTGACCAAAGGGATATTCCATACCGTATGACCTCAGCTCAACCATAAAGCTAGTACAGAGGGGGGGGGCTACTCCTTGGTCCTCTGGAGCAACTGCTACACGTTTTGGAGCCCTGCTTTCCAGCAAATGCCAGCCATCGCCTGCTGATGGGAAGTAGAGAATAAATCTTTGGGTTTTTCTTCACTTCCATGCACGGCCTTGCTTGCCTTTGCTTTTCCATTAAACTGCCTTTGTTTTTACCCACAAGGGGTTTTGTCTCCATCTTATTTTCCTTTCCCCTTTTGCTCTGTGGAGGAGGGTGAGGAAAAGGGGAGGGTGATAGAGTGCCTTGCTGGGCATCTCTTGCTCAGCTAGGGTTAACCCACCACATTTGATTTCCTAAAAATCTTAAATAGCTGGTCTCTATAGACTGCCATTTCCTCTGGCTGGACCTTTCAAAGACCTCACTACTGTAGAGATTCTGTGTGTCCAGAGGCACAATTGATGAGATCACCAGGACATTGTCACAACTTTTTTTATTTTTTTTTCTTTTCCCTTGCTTTTCACAAAACTGGTGAAGTGTAATTATTTCTGAGCCGCTTCTCCAAATCTCAGCTCAAACTGGCTAACATGGTCTAGAATTAACAGGAAGAAGGGATAGCAAAATATAACTGGAACACACAGAGACATTTTCTTAAGGAAAGCAATGCTGGAAAATTATTGCCTAAATAAACAACCTAGCAGTTCAATCCTTCAATAATACAAACACAAAAAGATTTCTAATCCAGCTCTCACTGGCTTCCTGTCTGAACTACAAGGCATTCTCTCTCCCTCTTAAAAATAACAAAGTTAACCAGGTCAGCCTTCATAATTCAGTTCAAAATCAAAAGATGAAAAGCACTATTTAAAAACCATGACACAGAGCTCAGGAAGCCAAATTTAATATAACAGTCAAATAACTCAATAGCCCGATAACTCCTATTCAAAACAGTCTATAACCAAAGAATCATCAAGTAAATGAACATTTATATTTTCTTTGTTTCCAGTGCAAATTTTGAAGTATTACTCATGTAGATTACACATTTTTTTTAAATATAAAAGTTCTAAAATAATTAGGTTTACCTCTTTGCCTTTAGTATCTCCATTTTCAATCCATTCAACAGTTACGCTTTCATTATCTTTATTTAGGGTTGTTACCATAGCTTGGTGAATTCGTCCTAGAAAGGAAACACAAATGATCAGTTAACAGATGGGAAAGTTTTCCAAAAGTTATTTTAATCCCTGCACTGAGAAATGCAGATAGAGGCAGGAAGAAGAGGTTTAAAAAAAAAGCAATCAATAGAAGATGATTCCTGGCCACATACTGTACAACTGATTCAGATTCGATCCACTAGCAGAGCTCTAATGGGACAGTCAGTGTAGAAGTGAAAAACTCAATTAACATAAAACTGTGTGGTAAGTAAATAAAATACCCTGTGAAAGGTATTTTATGAGTCTTCCACAGGTGGGAATGTTTCCTGAAGTGTGCTCCACAAAGGCTTATCTCCCTCCTAGGCTAATATAACATTAGATGTTCCAACAACGGAGGGAACCCCCCTGAAACTGTATTCTGATATGCATTTCTAATGGGCATTCAATCACTTGGTAACTCCATTAAAAATAAATTACCTGCAATTATACAAAGGCCATTATACAATATGTTGTGCGGACCCCCTGGCCACAAGTTATGTCCATCTTCCAAATATTCTTAGTTTAAATAAAAGATTTATACTATGTTTAAACTGGCAATATACCCATACAATTTGTTACTCGAGTTCTTTTGAATAAAATGGCAGGATGGATGCCATCATGTGCCTACGGATGTCATTAACAAGATAGCAACTGTCTCCACCAGCAAACAACCTTTCCTAGACCTTGTGGGGTTCTGGCAAATGCATATTCCAGGTTACTGACAACTTGTGAGCACTCTCTATCAATCAACCCGAAAGAAGAACCATTTTGAGTGGGGTCTTGAGAAACAACAAGCCTTTGAGCACATCAAACAGGAGATAGCATGAACAGTAACTCTTGGGCCTGTTCGGACAGGACTAGCTGTGCAAAATGTACTATACACAGCATCTGGGGAGAATGCTCTCACACTGAGCCTCTGGCAGAAAATATCAGGAGAAACTCGAGGTCGACCATTGGGGTTTTGGAGCCGCTGATATTGAGGATCAGAAGCCCACAACATCCCGACTGATAAAGATATGCTAGTTGCACATGAGGGGATTTGAGCTGCTTCAGAGGTTGTTGGAACAGAAGGATGTCTCCTCTTGGCACCACGATTGCCTGTGCTACATTGGATGTTCAGAGGAAACATTCCCTCTACACATCATGCAACCAGTGCTACATGGAATAAATGAGTAGTGTTGAGCACGCAATGAGCTCAACTTGGAAATCCCAACCGTCCAGAGATTCTGGAAAAGATCATGGACTGGCCAGAAGGCAGATTTTGGAGCACTGCCTGAGGAGGTGGCTGGTGCCCAAGAGGCACCGCCATATAACGAGTTAACAGAAGGTGAATGGCATTATGCTTTTACTGATGGATCATGTTGTGTGGTAGGAAACCATTGGAAGTGGAAAGCTGCTGTGTGGAGTCCCACAAGACAAGTGGTTGAGGCCACTGAAGGAGAAGGTGAGTCAAATCAGTTTGCAGAAGTGAAAGCGATCTAACTAGCCCTACAGATTGTCGAACAAGGAAAGTGGCCAGTGCTGTATCTGTACACTGACTCCTGGATGGTGGCTAATGCCCTATGGGGGTGGCTACAGGAGTGGAAGAAGACCAATTGCAGCGCAGTGGTGAACCCAGCTGGGGTTCTGCGTGGTGGCAGGACATCGCTGCCTGAGTGGAAAACATGACTCTAAAGGTACGTCATGTACGTCGTAGCTCGATGGCCCCATGAAACATCAGGATGTTTAGGGAGAGATGCAACATACAGACGGGCTCATGATCGAAGGGTGGACCTAACCATGGAGTCTTGTGCCGCTATAAGGGGGGCCGCACGAGTCAAGTCGCCCTGGAACAGAGGGCGGTGGCTGGGCTTCCGCTATGGCAAGGCCTGGCAAATCGACTACATTGGGCCACTGCCACGGAAACGCCAAGGCAAGAGCTACATACTCACCATGGTGGAAGCAACTACTGGTCGGCTCGAAACATACCCTGTTGTGGGGAGCATCCGGAATCAGAGAGAGACTTCATAGAAGGTTCATCAATGTTCCACTTTATTGCAAACAAGCTCCTGTATTTATACACTCAGCGACTGATCATGCCTAGCTCTTAGCATTCGGATTGGTTAAGGCAGCGTAGCCACGCGCTAGACCTGTACATTGATAGGCTAAATAACACTGTCCACATGTTGTTACGTATCCAGAGTGACACCTACTTGCGGTTTCTTGCCAAGCCTCTGTTTTGCAAAAGTTGTTTAGCTCTCAACCTACTTCCTCCCTCATGCTCCTCAAGGATAATGCATCCTTGCCATCTGCCTCTATTCTTTCACCATACCCTTCATAGCCTGGGTTGTGCATGTAGTCCTCTAGGATGCCTTCTTGGGGTGCAGCTAATATTTCCTCTACAATACCCAGTAAACTATGTCACTGCCCGAAACACCATCTTAGCCTTTGAAAGATAAATTTTGTGGCACCATGGTACTCCTGAAAGAACTGAATCGGACAACAGGACACATTTTCAAAATAACATTAGAAATTCTTGGGCAAAGAAACACAGTATTAAGCGGGTGTATCACATCCCATACTACCCACAAGCCTCCAGAAAGATATAACAGACTGTTAAACACTATGTTGAGAGCATTGGACAATGGGGGATGGAAGCACTGGGATATAAATTTAGCAGAAGCCACTTGCCTTGTTAACACTAGAGGATTTGTTAACTGTCCAGGTCCTGCCCAAACAGAACCCCTCCATACTGTGGGAGGAGACAAGGTCCCTGTAGTGCACACAGGGAAATGGCTGGGGAAGGCAGAGGGGATTGCCTCGGATTGCTCCTCCCTTGGGAAAAGGCAAACCCATTTGTAGGATAGTTTTTGCTCAAGGACCTGGGTGTACTTGGTGGGTAATGCAGGTGGATGGGCACACACAGTGTGTACCTCAAGATTTAACCTCGGCAGGAAAATAATCTGTGTTGTCAGTTGTACGTTGCAGGAAGTGATGCAGTAGGCATGACCTGAAATGACGAAGTGTGAAATTCTCAAGGAACCAGATGAGTACAATGATGGTCCAAACCTAGCCGTTGCTGGAGCCCAATGATAAACCCATGGAACAGGGGAAGATGTGCTGATAAGAAGTAATTTCAGTAATGGGAATTTAATATGATGAAATGGATGAATACGTGTTATGTGGGGCCTGAGCATGTCGCATAATGGTATAAAATAAGGGGTGAAGACTGTATCGGGTCTGGCTGAGCTGATTTCCCCATTACAGTGCTTTTGTGGTTGGAGTTAGAAGGGTGTTGACAAGACCCATGTTGTAACTATCGCTGAGCAGTGCTTGCACAGCACCAAGGCTCTTTCTAACATTACCCCCTAACAGAGGGATAGGGAGGAGGAGCTTGGGGGGAACATGAGCTTGAGGAGGCTGTTGCATGATGGGGGATGTGCTACTCCCACTAGATGCCGTGCTCCGTGACGCAGGTGTCTATGAGGCTCTTTCAGAAGTGAGTCCTGTTGTCTGACTCGATTCTCTCTGGGTCCCATCTCTGCAGAAGACCTGCTTTTCAAGGACCAGGATTATATTCTGCGTGGTGGCATGTGGCACTGGATACATTTCCAGCCACCCAGTGGTTGCCTCCACCACTGTGAGGACATAACGCTTGCCTTGGCAGGTCTGTGGCAGTGTGATGTAGTCAATCTGCCAGGCCTCTTGTAATGTTTTGAAAGCAAACCTGTGAGAGACTCCAAGTCAGATATACAATTTAATAGAAAAAATAGAAGAAATGCAATAGTACAA
>NW_008602194.1:0-1994 GCF_000691845.1 Merops nubicus | reverse complement strand
GGAGGTAGCAGCATCAGGGGTCTCATGCTGGCAGGTCCCCAGGCAACCCGGGAAGGGAGAGTTTGACTTGGCCCTGATTTTCCTGGCTGTCATGTTGGAACTGGTAGACACTGGTGATATGTGACTTTCTGGCTGGGGAGAATGAGGCAAGAGTGTGTGTGGCTCATGGCAGATGTGGAATGACTTTAGTCCTAAGCCCCTGTGGAGTCTGGGAGTATTTCTGGAGGGAGAGCAGGGGCTGCAGGTGGGTACAGCAAATAACTGGCAATAATGAAGCTGGGAAGTGTCCTGGCTAATGGGCATCACAGGAGGAATAAGAGCTGACCTTAAATGTGCAGGTACAGAGCATTCCAGAACGTGCCACTAATAGCTCGTAAGCCTGGGAGAGGGAAAGGTCTGAGGGAACGGAGAGATGAGGCTTATAGGAGCTTCTCTCCTCAACATGTTCCATACTATGCTGCCAGTCTCTGGAGGGAAGGTAATAAACCTTGAGGGACAAACAGAGAAGTCTAACTCGATGTAGGAAGAGCTGAAATGCCACACAGGGACAGGGCAAGGGCAGAGGATGCAGCGTGTTCTACGGAGAACCTTTTCCTGCAAGAGAAGGTCAGAAGTGGGAGAGGAGCAGCTCCTGCTTTCTGCTGCTGAAGGCAAGACCAGCAGTCAACATAGCTCTGATCCGGAGAGATCAGTGGACTGGAAGAGCAGTGAGCATGGCTGAAAAGCAGGATGATGTGGGGAGGGGTAAGGATTCTTTGGCGTAGGCAGAAAGAAGCAGGTAGGGAGAAAGAGCTCAGGGTTTCAGAGGCAAGGAAAAGGGAGCTGGCAAGTGGGCACAGTGAGCAAGCTGATGAAGTAGTGGACACACAGCGACACGGTCAAGCAAAGCTGAAAGCCCTTTCTGGCTTGACAAGTCATGCCCAAAAGGACTCTGTGCTCCAGTTCCCAGCAGAAATGACCGTCCAGGCAGGACACAACACAACTCTGCACTGCAACTTCACCAGCGATGCAAATCCTTATATCTACTGGTACCAGCATCACCAGGCCCAGGCCCCTTGGGTGCTTCTGTGAGTGAGCAAGTACAGAGCTCTCATGGACTCGGGGAGGTTCTTGTCTGAACTGTCTGTGGAGACATCCCAGGTGCTTCTGCGTGTGTGGGATGTGGAGCTCCAGGACAGCGCTGCCTATTTCTGAGCACTGAGCCCACCCTGAGGCCAAAAAAGCTCCAAGAAAGCTGGAAGGTGCTCACTTTCCATATGGAGTCCATCCAGATGGCTTCCTGGGGTTTCTTCTAAGTCACCAATTGTGTGTTTCTGTTTTAGAAGCCATGCAGAGAAAGTGAGAGCACTGGCCTTCTTCTGCCTCCAAAAGAGAAGGTTGAATGAGACCTTTCGGATGCTTCTAACACTTGACTCTATGAGGAAGGTTCAGATGAAGCCAAACTCTTCTTGATCACAGTGATAGAGGAAAAGGTAATGGGTACCATCTGGAAGGAGGGAAATGACTAGAGAAACTTTGACAGTTTTTTGCTTAACCATGGGCATGGAGCAAAGCTGGAGATGTGTCCTGGGAGCAATGGTATCGCAGCCCCCTGTGTGATAACTGAAAATACCATTCATTGGAGAAAAAAATAAGAAGGTAAAAGGTGATATTTTGGGTAACGTCGTGCCCTTTGAGATGCCTGAACACCAATGTACAGAGCATGAGTCTGGGTTCAGTGTCTGGTGCAAAAGCTGCCCATGCAGAGACTCACAGCCATTGTTCCCAGGATTTGCTCCCAGGCATTTGGGGAAGGACAGAGGAGAAGTGACAGGAGTGCAGGAGACTTCTGTTCCCTGAAGACACAGCAGTGTCCCCAGAGAGCTGAGGGTCCCAGAGGAAGATGAGAAACCTCAGTGCAGATGAATCCTCTGACCTCCAAAATGGCCCAGCAGTGACGGAGCAGAGGAGCATCTGATGGCTGAGGAAGCCTCAGGAGCTGCTGCTGGAGGAAG
>NW_008602193.1:0-5320 GCF_000691845.1 Merops nubicus | reverse complement strand
TAAGGTCCCTTCCAACCCAAACTATACTATGATTCTATGTAGAGACACACACACATGCACACAGACACACAAAATTTGTTATACATCTATTGAAACACAAGTCAGAACAATGCAATTTGGTTCATCACTTTGTACTGCAAAAAAAGGACAATATGAACAACAGACAATAATGCTACTTTTGTCAAATTAGTACCCCTCTGCTGCTTCATTGGATTCTGTCATAAATCCAGTGTTTTCAGAGCACTATTTAGCTATCGCCGCTTAGAAGCTTAACTCTTAGGAAAAATCAATTGTGATGAGCATTAAAAGCATTTTTTTAAAAAAATAGTCTAGACAAATCCTAAAGTTTTTTGCAACATTTTCTTGCCAAATTGCTTATGAGAAAGGAAGACAACTGTAAGTCCCTTGCCATCACATGTTTCTTTGTTCTACTACACAGTCATGTCACTAGTAACTGTTGCCCATGCCATGACTATGAGTGGGCTGATCCATTACTATCTAGCCTCACATTTGGCTTGTAAACAATAGTAGGAACTGAGCCCATAGAAAATATCTCACTTTCGTCAGCCTGCCACATTGTTTGAGCTGGGAAATTGAGACAAACTGGTACATTCTTTGTTAAAAATAAGAGGCCTTTGAAATTTCTCTCCACTCTGAACTTTCCACAAATGGTTGACTTTTGTCATTTTGACACATCTTTTGATGTCTGAATATAGCCTAGCTTTTATGCAGGGCTTTCTGTACTTAAAGAGTTATGCAGCACCGGAACAGGCTCAGACCTGTTGATAAAGGAAGTGCAGAAAGTGTCTTATTGCACCAGACACCGGCATCCTACCATTCCTTAACATGGAGGCTTGATTGTTGTGGGTGCAAGACAGTGTTACCACAGATGCCTCAGTCCAAGGCAGCTTACTTCTCCTGGAAGAAGCCAAATCTTGGTTCATATTTAGCTCTGGTGCAGCACTGACTGCAGCCACACCTGGGCTGAATCTCTCCTATATGTTCTTTTGATTTAGCATCCTCCACAAATCCCTCACAATGAGTGTCTCAGCCTTTCCACCAAGCAGCAAAGGCATTTAGAAAGTCACTGACACACTCCAAAGTTTATTTCAAGCTGCAAATTATAAAATCAGTTAAACCAGTATAAAATCAGTATAAAATCAGTTTGTGTGTGTACAAAGTACAATACTACAAGGGGGCAGGGATATTTACAGGTAAGTATTCATACAGAAGGTAATATCTAATAAGACATGTTGTCTTGAGCTTGTTATTGCCAAGCCCTCAATAAAGGAATTTTCTGTGATTGTAACTACATGTTCCAATATTATTTTTCTATTTTAATTTTGGTAGAGAAATACCATTATTTACATGGACTATAAATTTCATATTCTACCTGGCAACAAGGCAGAATAGCTCTATTGCTATGTTACTTACGCTTTATACCTCAGTTTACCATTTTGATTGAAAGCAGATACATATATAAAATTATGTATATTAAAAATATATGTCAGTGGACAATTACAATGTGTTGTATGTACTGACACATTCATAATTATCACATGCATTATCAAAAGCCAGCACCAAATCTGTAAGTTTGTAACTTACCTGATTTATAAAAAAACCTCAGGGGCCCTGATGCTGCAAGCTTTTAATTCCCACTGATTTATTAGAGAGTAAATTGAGGTCAGTTTTTGGTTATAGTGTATGTATTTTTTATCTATGTGCACTGATGTATTTATACTATAGTGAGTTAAACTTGGCTTACAAAATACAGCAAAATCTTCCTTCTGTTAAGCTTGTACAGGTTGCCTAGCTTGAATTTAAATGAGAGGTTCCATTATACATCACTCTTTTCTCATGGCTCATGTTTTCCTCTGAAAACTGAAGACCTGATGGGACCGATCTTGTGTTTAAAGTTAAGCATGTGCACCGATGCATTGCTTGTTAATGTATTGCTTGTACTGGGAACTTTCAGATTCTGTAAAACTGTAACTTGATTGTTGGGGAAGCTGGAAAACATGGGACTCAGGTCTCAAATCCTTCCCACCTCTGTTTCCACAGCAACCCCACAAGCACAGGCCACAAACAAGGGTAGCAAACTCTAGATGGGAGACAGTTGTTTGCCTTTACTCCCCTCAATAATGGACAATTCTAGATTATCTGATAGTGATGGGTCTATTACCAGTTTGGATTCAATGATAGCTAGTTTATACTCCTTTGTTCTCAGGGTAGTATCCTTTGACTTGCACAGTTCTTCCTCCCCAGCATTCACCTTTGTTACCCTCTGAAACTACATCTGTTTGAGCTAAGCAAGACACTTTCTGGCCTATGATGAGGATATCAGTCTTTCCTTGGCCATTTTAAGGTCCTCTTTCCTGAATGTAGTAAACTTTCTTCACTGTGTCAGAGTTGTTCTGAGTACTCTGCGTAAGGACTCAGATTACATGGTTGCATAAATGTTTCCCTGTAGCATACTTGAAATACAGAACCTACGGATCTTTAGATGTGTTTTCATTTTTCATGATGATGTCATAGTAGTGGTCTTCTGACATCTTGTGATGGACAATCGACTAAGCCAGCCAGGCCTTTCTCTTTATCTTTTGTCACCAGCTGACAGACCTGTACTTACTGAACAAGTTCTTCCTAGTCTCTAAGTCCCTTGCCTTTGTTGCATTAGATTTATGTTAATTGAGCCCTTGTTTTATGGCAGCTCAGACCTACTGTGAGTGCAAGATGCCTTCTTTCTGTCACCAGTGTATTTCATTAATTATTTCTATTATTCTGACATAGTCATTTAACGGAATGATAGATGCAGTCAATGACTCATCCACAGTTACACAAATCTTCTCCCTGTAGCCTTACCAGTACAGCCACTGCTGTTGCTCTTCAGCTGTTTTATTCTCACTGGATTTGCATTGTTGCAAGTCTATTCTCTAAAACACTGCATATTTTAGCAAAGAAAAATACCAAGCTGATTTGGCACAATCTACCTTTGGTAACTATTTCTCCCATTTTTATGTACTTTTGTATCTCTATTTCTTTCACAAAATTTTGTAGGCAATTGAGATCATCCTAATACACCTTTGTGGATCACTTTTTTTTCTTAAAGATCACTATTTCATTTTTTATTTTTTTAATCATATGGTATTGCCATCTGTTTTAGTAAATGCATTAGAACTCTTACTACTGGCTTTATTATCTCACCTTGTACATGACAATTTCTCTTTCCACACCCATTCCCATGAACATCCTTGGGTTTGCCTCCGTACACTGTAGCACTATCATTACTGACACTGAGACATTCAGGTATTTTGAGGAGAGACCTGGATTATCTTTAATTGCAACCACATTTATGTCTTATAAGGTATCCACTTCTTTTTTATTCTCTATATAGCCAAGGTACCTTTTGCTATTTACTTGAATTTCTTTTGCAGCCTCTACCTGAGCCTGACTTTTGACATTTTTGTCTTTCTGTCTGGCAAGACTTTTTTTTTTTTTTTTTGTCTTTTTGTGTTCCTTGTAGGCTCTATCTTTACTCATAATATTATGGGCCTCTCAGTTAATTTTGAATGGTGTTATTTCCTATCATTTTTCTCTTTGGGATACATAATTTCTGGAGCACTGGTTTAAAGGAACTCCACTTGCCTTCCACAGCTATCTGACTGAAGTATTCTGGCTCAATATGTACTCATAATTCAAATCAGCCGAGTAGCACCAATATTTTTAATTAATATTTCAGCTACTTATATTCAGCAGAACTTGGCTTCCCATTGGTAGTACTATGAGGTGTACTAGTAACAAATGAAGTACTTGGTAAACAAAAGTAGCCAAAGATCTTAAAATCTAAAAGGAATAGTTAAAGAAACACAATAAGAAATACAAAGCAGGAGTGTGACTAAAGAAACATAATATTTTATGCGTTCCTTTATCTTTTAATGTTTAATAGTCTTTAAAATGTCTGCAAACTAAAGTAGGAACACAGTTAAATCAACAAGATTTATTTGTACAGTATACTTTGGAGGATAATCTTGCTGTTGCAGTCCATAAGTCATTACTGAAAAGAAAAAAAATCCCAGTTATTCAGTCTGGGTGAATGATGTGATAATACTGGGACGGAAACAATTCCATAGCAAAAATAATAGAATAAATTAGTCTTGAATTTTTTACACCAAATTATTCCTCAAGATGAATCCATAAATGAGGGGAGGCAAATCCCTGTTTCAAGCCTACTGACTTACAGAGTGATCTGCCATTTCAAGATGAGAGAATTCTCTTGTGACTTTGCTGAGAGCCAGCACAAGACAGCCATTTGCCTCCAACCTCACAACCCCTTCCAGGGGGTCTCCTGCCCACCCACCCCACACAGCCTGCTCTCTAAATTTATTGTGGTTTCTAAACAACATTTTCCCAGTCTGGCCCTCATTCACAAACCCTATAATATTCCTGCAGTGGGATATGTAATGATGGTTCTTGTGGACCTCAGCAAGCAGGTATGCATTCAATTAAGCACTGAGAAACATGCTCTGGGAAACAAATGAATTTGAATTTTATTTGACTTCCCTGCAGGGCCTCTCCTTTTTCTGGCAGAGGCTGCAGTGGCTAACTGGGCTCCTCCCTGGAGCTAGCTAGTTTAGGTGAGCAGTAGAAGACCAAAAAGTGAATGGCACTAGAAAAAACAGCAATGTAAACAGGAATGTTTTTCTCAGTCCTATGCATTATTTGCCCTTTTACCACTGTTGGGCAAAATCAGCCCTCTAATATATAAAAAAAAAAAAAAAAAGAAAGAAAAAATTACCATACAAGAATCTGGAAGAAAAAGAAATCATGACATAGAGATAAATAATAATACTGATGTTGAAGAGAAGAAGATCAGTAGGCATTGAGATTGGTTACACTGTTAAGATTTATTTTATGGCATCCTCCAAATACAAGAAATTTCTTCCACCTTGGAATGAGCAGGGGTTCCTCGCCAAGTGGTCCCCAAATCTGGGCAGGGAGCTGTCAGCAGAGAGGCTGGAGCACGCAGACACCTGCAGTACCTCCCCACAGCACAGCTACGGCAAGAGACGTCCCACCAGAAACTCGCCACGCACATTTGCACCATCCCTGGGACACCTCCTCAGGAGTGAGCCCTCAGCCAGCAGAGCGGAGACCGAGGTCTGCTGACTTCGGGTCCTCTGGATGAGGCTGGCAAGGCCCTGGCGCAGGACCTTCTGCCGGGCAGGCGCCGCTGGGCTGCCCCCTTCCGACTGAGGCACAACGCCACGGCACTAGATGGCGACAGAGACCTTCTGTACTGTGAGAGGCGCCCAAACGCCGC
>NW_008602192.1:57302-62964 GCF_000691845.1 Merops nubicus | reverse complement strand
GGGGCTTTGTCTCATTGGTCCCTGTCTTATGGGCCATCCACTTGATTGCTGAGAGAAGTTACCACTTGAAGACTGAGACAAAAAAAACTTATTCAGGACCTCAGCCTTCTCCTCATCTGTTGTTACTAATTCCCCATTGCTGTTCTTCAGGGAGGGGAAGCCTTCTTTAACCTGCTTGTGCAGTCTCATCTTCTCCTTTAGCCTGGCCAGCAGGTCTCAGCTAAGCCATGCTGGTCTCCTTCCTCCCCTGCCTCATTTCCTACAGCTGGGAATTGAAAGGTCTTGTGCTCTATGATAAGTATCTCTAAAGATCTGCCAGCTCTGTTCTGCTCCCTTGTCCGTAAGGACTATTTCCCAGGGAGTCTTACTGATTAACTCCTAGGAGAGCTGCAGGTTTGCTTTTTTTAAAATTTAGGGGTTTGACTTTGCTTTTCATCTCCGTCATACCCCATAGGACCGTGAACTGCACTAACGCATGGTCACTGCAGCCCAGGCTGCCTCCTGTCTGATGAGCTCACTAGCATTTGTGACCATCAGGTCTGGTGCTGCATCCCCTCGAGCAGGGGTGTCCATTTCTTGCCTCAGGAAGTAGTCATCAAGGCACTCCAGGAATCTCCTGGGTTGCCTACAGCTCGCTGTGCAGCTTTTCCAGAAGATATCGGGGTAGATGAAATCCCCCAGCAGGACGAGAGCCTGTTAGAGTGCAATGTCTCTTGAGGCCTTCTTATTCCAGCTACATCAATAAGCTCCCCTTGATCAGG
The DNA here is from genome assembly GCF_000691845.1 of Merops nubicus. Lineage (NCBI taxonomy): Eukaryota > Metazoa > Chordata > Aves > Coraciiformes > Meropidae > Merops > Merops nubicus. The sequence continues at coordinate 62,203 of NW_008602192.1, read as the reverse complement.
CAGCCTGTAGGAGACACCAACCACAAGGTCCCCTTTGTTTTCTCGTTTTATGATTTTTACCCGTAAGCGCTTGACATTCTTGAAGGTATTTTTAGGGGACAGCTGTTCACAATCCATAGGTTTCTTAACATAAATGGTAACACCACCACCCTTCCTTCCACCCCTGTCCCTCCTGAACAGTTTGTAGCCATAGATAGCTATGCTCCACTCATGGGATTTGTCCCACCAAGTTTCAGTGATGGCCACTATGTCACAACCATAGACACACAAGGTCTGTGTGAATAAGAAGGGAAGAGAAAGCTTCCTAATCTCACAAAACTAACTTAGTATTTTCACTAATATGCAGATTTTCTCTATTCCAGATGATATCCAAAGGTTGATATTCACAGATATCAAAAAAGAGTAATTTCACTATTGGTATAAAAATTGCAGTACAAAGGTTAACAATTTGTTAAATAGTGGGATGAACAGCACTTAGTTTGTAACTGTAACTATAATGCCATTTCAAATGGCATCTGAAAAAAAGGAGAAAACGATCTGGAGTCTGACCTTCACAGTGTGATACAATTTTAACTTACACTAACACAAAACTCAGAAAATAAGATAATTAAGAGAAACACAATGGCATTATCCAAGTTTTTTTAAGAGCCTACATATGGTATTCTAATGCTTATTTCTCAGTATATAAAAATATAATATAGTTGATCATAAAACAACCTGCAGCTGAAAGACTTCTAGCACATGGGAATCTCAAGTATTTATAAAATTTGTTTCCTCAGTGTTTTAACTGAAATTTTTAATGGTAAAAAAAGTGGCTGCAATGCTTTAACTTACCCTTCCCTTGTTAGGATATTCCATTATTTTAAAGTTAGAAGGTTGGAATAAGAAGAGTAGAAAACAGGAAATATATATAACATCTCATTGCAAAAGAAATTAAAATTGACCCAGTATTAACTACTGTTTCCTTAATATAATTAGCAAAACAAGATATTTGCTATTCAATATATTGAATAAAACATTAAAAAGAATTTAATTTTTTATAAGAATCTCGAATTCACTTGACTTCTATAAGCAAAATGACTTTCACTCCCCTAATTTACTCGATTCTCATATCTCTAAAAATTAGTCTTTGACTCTTGTGTATTATACATATATATATACACACAGTACTGAAGGCAGTAGTCACTGCTACAAACAAGTAGTTCAGAACCCTAAAATGAGTTTTCCTGCAAGCACCTCAATATGAACACAAACGTACAAAATACAAACAAAACACCCAAAAGAATTGTGGGTATCACAAGGCATCACCATAAGCTGAAATTACAAAGGAGGGGTGGACACAAAGGCACATCTGTGTTCTATACAGGAATTCATGTACCCCACCTTACTGACCATTATAAAGCCTTATCAAGGAAACTCTAAACCTTACTGTACAAAGACTGCTCCTCTAATGGTCCCAGCAGTGTCATGCCAGATCCCTCTGTGGCCGTTTAATTACTGCACTTCTTAAACTGAAACAGTAATTACATTTTAATTAGCAAAGTACGCTTAAACTAGTCAATTGACAAGTACATCCGTAAGCCAACAAGTCTGGTTGTCTCCAGCTCCCACGGGATGGGGCAGACGGAAGTGGGGCTGGAGCATAATTCACCAACCCTAGGAACAAGTTAACTGCACTAATAGGACAGACCCAGATGGAATTAGTACCCACACCACTGCAGCTACTACTACATACTGCCACCCATACATTCTGCATCAACTGTTAATAAAACCAAATATACTAAGGAAAGATTCAATCCCTCATAGAAAGCCTTACATTTATCTAGAAGAGTGGAAAAGTCACAACTGTTGCCAAATGTTACTCAGGCCAGCTACATCCACCTCCAATATCCAGCCTTCAGGTTTATGGTAGCACCTCTCAAGGAGGGACTCCTACTTGCACGTCAGTCTTTGTTTCCCCTCCTGGCAACACTCTCCTCACTCCCATTTCTGTATCACTAGCCTTCAAGGTTTTATCGTCCTCTTTGCTCCTAGAGCAAGCCTAGGGAGAACAAGGCTTGCCAGCCTAGCTGGAGCAAGGCCCAAAGTACTCCCCTGCCAGTTACTTCTCCACTGTTCTCTCAAGCCTGTTGGTGTTTCCTGGATTGTAGCAGCCACACTGAATCCAGTATATAACTGCCCATTTCAAATGCACAGACTCAAGCATCCTCCTTTAAAACCTCACACAGAAACAGGTAGGCGAATGTCAAGCATCTGATAGTAAAAAAATAGTGCACTGTTCTTTTATTCATAAATTCTTACAGATGCAAAACAAAGCCATTACACTCTAATTAGCTTTCCTTGAATAACATAGACCATAGTATTTAACTCCAAAACACATTCAGGTGTATGTCGTTCTGTTGGAAAAACACCCTTTTAAGAAAATCATCAATTTCTCTGAACAATTTGAGGCATACAATATGAAGACAAATTAAATTTAAGAATGCTTGAAGTTAGGACAAATCAAAGTGGGTTAGACATCATTAACCCTTTTTACACAAAGGGGTATAAAGAAGGCATTTGCAATTTATTTCTCATTTAAATTCTTTTACTTTCAGCATCTATCAGTGCTTCTGGTTAAGAGATTCAACATTTAAACTTAGAAGTATTTTCTGAACAGCTGGTTGAGCTGATTCAAGCTAGTAATTTCCCCTTGTAAGAGAAGTTCAGTGGAACAGAAAAGAAAAATCATTGCAATTACCGTGAAAGTAAATCACTAAAACATTAACTGCTATACTAGTCACTGAGAAACTGTTGAAAAATTCTTCTCTCTGACTACAAATTCAATGTGTCTGTTGAATTTAAAAAAATGACTCTATGAAGACAAGTCATAGCTTGGTCCTGAGGCGTGTACTGGTTCAGAAGTTCACAGGAATATTGCATTTCCATTCCTTTTTCCGTGAGAAGTTGACTGGATATGTGGCTACCTCCACACACCCATTTACACAGGATGTAAATATAGTAACAGGCTGTATAGATCTGCTCCTTTTCCAAATTTTCAACCTCTTTCCTTGAAGCAGCTGCCTCGCAAGTTGCCCCAGTCTTCTCATTCTTGCACGAGAGAATTACATTAACTCTCTATTCCCATTCACATCCTTTGGAAAGGCGAGCAGGCCCTTCCTAAAGCAGGGTATGCTCCAATATTATGCCTACAGAGTATCTTTCCACCCACATTTAACTGAACCTCTGCAGGTGTTTTAATTACTTCATAATACACATCCTTTAAGCAATCCAATCAAGTAATTTGTTGCCCTTTGTTGGTAGAACAGATGAAGGGGACTAATATTCCGTATTAATATTTGTAATTGTTATAAGCCCTGACCTTTGATTCCACACTATTGAGGGGAGCCAGTGGAAAATAGAGATCAATTCAAGATGCAGCTGAGGGCTCTACAAATGCAGTACACTTCAGAAGCCCGGCTCCATTTAACGTCTGTTTATGAAGTTTGCCTCTGAAGCAGACAGTATAATAGGAACCATGGCAACTGCTCAACTACAGCGCAAGAGGCAAGAGCATGAACTATAAATATTCAGATTACATGCAACCTGTGATTTTACTTTTAAGTATATGAAGAATAGAGAACTATTTAGCTTCATACAATGTACTCTTTCCTGTAGTTTCCATTAATGCTAAAGCCTCAAAGTCTTCACGTGCTTCTGAACCAGACAAGAGCCGAAGTGTCAGTGAACCAAGGTGCCAAAGAACCAACGAAAGCCTTGAATGTGAGACACACTGACCACATTTAATAAGTTAGGTTCTTATCCCATGAACACCACACACAGCAAAGCCTAGGACAGCCCAACCCATAATTAGCTAAGAAGTCGGAGATTCTGTTTCCCAACAGCAGAAGGCAGCAGTTTAGCCCAAAGACACCCTTCTCCTCTGCTCTAGTCACTTGCTGTCGAAGCTGAAATCTTCCTCTGAATTTGAACTAATGATATTTACCTGTCCTTTTACAGTTTCTTGATGTTCCAGAAATGGAGAACATTCTTAAAAGTAGTCTTTTGTCTGCATTACTTAGAAACTGCGTCTCAAACCACCCAACTGTGGCTCTACAACAGCTTAAATGTACCTAGAGCATTCCACTAGTATATTCCTCCTCTCTCCCTCCTTCACACTAACACTGCTTCTTTGGCATCAGACTGATGAAAGAACACTTGTATCTTTTTCAAGGTTTAATTTTCAACCAGATGGATGCCCTGGCCTAGGACACCAAGAAGTTACACAACTTGACTACAAAACTGATCTCTGAAAATAGGGGTCACCCTCATTGAATGAGATATGATACTGTCAGAATCTACAACAAAGTTATCAAATTGTGATTTTTTTTTTTTCTTCTTTTAAACAATTTAAAATATTTAAGAAATAATAAAAACTAAGGAAAAAATCACATTAATTTATGCAGGTCAAGAAAGCATCCCATGTCCTAATATCTGCAGCTGCAGACACTAACAATATAAAGTGAGACTCATTTTCCTACTGCAAAATGAAATGGTAGGATCAGCTATTTTTACAGCTGGCAATTCCTCTTCCCAAGGTATACAAAGTGATTAGTTTTGCTTTGGAAAATTAACATTTAGATGCCTAAATTAAGGTTACAAATTTATTTGAAGTAAAATAAGGCACTATTTTTCCCTGTTTAATTCTCAAAGAACACATAATAGAAAACTGGTACCTCTAATTCACGCTTGGTGTGAAGGATTTTCAGTTCAAGACGTAGCACCATGGACAAACGAAGCAGTAAGAAACTTCTCAAAACATGGAGAAATTGTTTACTTTCTTGCATTGTTAGTAACTGGTTATTTAAATGAATTCTATATTGAAATTTTTTTTCTTTAAATCTTCTAGGACTTTTTTTTTG
>NW_008602192.1:54236-57278 GCF_000691845.1 Merops nubicus | reverse complement strand
GGAGGTGGGATGTCAGTGTTTCAAAAGAGTATTGACAAACTTGTAACAATGGTTTCCCCGGGTTTTAAAGTCAAAATACTCAGTATTGGTAGCATTTCTAATTTTTATTATTTATCTCCAAGTTGTGCCGTCTCAGTCAATTGATACAGTTCTACAGGACACTTATGAAACTCATGGAAACAATTCCTCAATGTATCAAAGGACTGCAAGAAATTCTCATTATTACTTGCTGTCAGATACATGACATTTCTTCACTAGACTCTTTCAGTAAGAATGGCTTAGTATAAATAAGTTATTTTAAAGTACAAACACTCTGCCCTAAGAAGCTTTCTGCTTAAGTGTACTTCCACAGAGATTTTAATAGACAAAAGAAACACCACAGTATACACACAGATTTAACATCTGACCCCTGCCCAGTAATTAGGCAGATGCATTAGTGTTTTATAAACATCTGCGAGATAACACAGTAAAAACATCACCAGACCACATATCTGAACATGCAACTTTTAGTTAAAAAAGAATGTTTTGACAATCCCACGTTCAGTACAGAATCAGCCCTACCCTCTTAAAACTCCATATGCAGTTAGACCTGTACGCAAATATACACTGAAAGATAATCCATCACTTAATTCCTCACCTAAGAAATCTCAGCCACTTTAAAACTTCAGCATTGAGAAAAAATTGAGTGTTGATTATAAGTGACCTCTAAAATTGAGGTAAATGACCACAATCAAGTTAACTCTTCAACCTGTTTATGATCTTTACTTTGATTTCCTGTACATTTAATACAAAATATCCTGAGTCATGTTGTTCCTAAGTACTCATTTATTTTTCCCTTAACATACCTGCTCCATCTTCTGCTTTTCCTTATGTGAATTATCTAACTCAGCTTTCACTCACATTGTCATAATCACCTGCAACACAACTCTTGAACATTATTATAAGGATATTCACCTGCTCTAACTTGATCACTAACAATCCCCATTATACATCAGCCACGTTATGCTCCTAGACAGAAGTCACACAGTAAATCAATGCATGATACACTTGCAAATTACTCTATAACACAGGAACTTTAAGGGCTGGTAGCTGAGCAGAGTTATCAGGTACCTGCTACTTGTGAACGCAAATGGAACTTCTGTTAAAGGAAGCCAGTATTTCATATCAAGGACTCATTACCCATGCTTCTGAATCAACATAAATGACTGTCCTATTGCTACAGAAGTGATAAAAGGAATGGACAATTATTATAAGAACATCATCATAATTGATGACGCATTTATTCTTCCAGACCTAGTGTTCCCTGTAATCACACTAAGGACAATTAGAATCTTTCTTCAAACATGAAGAGTTATTTTTCTGCTTTTCAAGATGTCCAGGCAGCAGCCAACCCTGGTTGAGGAGGGCACTTGGCTACTTTACTGAAGTGCTCTCCTCAAAACCTTTCAAACTGCAAACTGTTCATTGCTAACAAAATTATACTGCTTGCACAATGAAGCTGGACTCCCTCTTGCTGGCAGAGGCTACAGATAATTGCTACATATTTATAACCATCCGTTAAATGCAACTGTAAAAGAAAATCATTGTGTTGTGTTCACAGAGTGAGCCACTTTGAGAGCTTGACTTTAACCTGTGCCACCTTTCAATTTCATTTATATATTTTTCCTAATAGTGCACTCTAATGGACCCCAACATGCAAACTCCCTTGCAGCTCCAGCTTTGATAACAGTGTTCTGCACAAGGAAGAACCAGATACTGAGCAGACTGCACAAATCTCACAGCTTAGTTCAGTACTGTAACCTGTGAAGAAGCCAGACAAAAAGTTAATTACAAAAAACACTAAGCAAAAAATATTTTCCCATACATTTACTTTTACAGCAGCTATGTATCATCAAGGCAGACAAAGCCAGTAAAATCAAAACATAAACACACTTCAGAGGCAAATCTGACTGCTTTTATTCCAATACTTCCTTTTAGTCATGTAGGTAAAATCTTGCTTCCCATCGAATGACTCAGTTCTCTGCCTACAGGTGCTCCATATTCCCGTCACACACTGCAGTGAGACTCCAAGCCTTACAGAAGCTGAACTGGGCAGTGGATGGAACAGTCGGACAAAGCTGATTCTTCTTAGTGCAACAGAGTCTTGCAATGAGTCTTTACACATACCTCACATGCCTTTAATTTTCTAAGGACATAATTCTTGAGAGTATTTTCCTCCAGACCAGTATAAGGCTTTTTTTTTTCCCCTGATAGTTGGTGATATTAAAAAAATAAAATGGGCATATATATATATATGGCAGTGTTAATAACCAGAAGGGTTGAGGTTTTTTCTAGTTTTATTTGCTTACTCAGTACTGCAGCATGTCAAGAAACCTGAAATGAGTATCCAATTCCGTTAACCACCCGTACTCCACCTGAACTTTCAAAAGGCTAAATAACTCATAATTAACAGCTCTTCTGATATGCAGGTTTACATTGTTATGGGATGTTTGGAGATTCCTGGAGTGCCTTGATGACAACTTTCTGAGGCAAGAAATGGACACCCCTGCTCGAGGGGATGCAGCACTAGACCTGATGGTCACAAATGCTAGTGAGCTCATCAGGGACATCAAGACAGGAGGCAGCCTGGGCTGCAGTGCCCATGCGTTAGTGCAGTTCACGGTCCTACGGGGTAGGACGGAGATGAAAAGCAAAGTCAAACCCCTAAATTTTAAGAAAGCAAACCTGCAGCTTCTAAAGGAGTTATTCAGCAAGACTCACAGGAAAATAGTCCTTAAAGGCAAGGGAGAGGAGCACAGCTGGCAAATCTTTAAGAAAACTTATCATAGAGCACAAGACCTTTCGGTTCCCAGCTGTAGGAAATGAGGCAGGGGAGGAAGGAGACCAGCATGGCTTAGCTGAGACCTGCTGGCCAGACTAAAGGAGAAGATGAGGCTGCACAAGCAGTGGAAGCAGGGACAGGTATCCTGGGGAGAATACAGTGACACTGCCCAGTTGTGTAGGGATGAGGTGAGGAAGGCCAAGGCACAGCTGGAGCTGAAC
>NW_008602192.1:35314-53423 GCF_000691845.1 Merops nubicus | reverse complement strand
TAGAGGGATGGGAGCCCGTCCAGAGGTAGTTGGACAGGCTTGAGAGGTGGGATCAGGTGAACCTCATGAGGTTCAACAAAGCCAAGTGCAGGGTCCTGCACCTGGGGAGGGGCAACCAACATCATGAATACAGGCTGGGAGAAGACATGCTAGTTAGCAGTCTATCGGAAAAAGACTTGGGGGTACTAGTAAATGAGAAGCTGGACATGAGCCACCAATGTGTAGAAGCAGCAGCCCAGAAGGCCAATGAAATCCTGGGCTGCATCAAAAGCAGTGTGGCCAGCAGATGGAGAGAGGTGATCCTGCCCCTCTGCTCTGCCCTGGTGAGACCTCACCTGGAGTCCTGTGTCCAGCTCTGGAGCCCCCAGCACAAGGACATGGAGCTGTTGCAACGTGTTCAGCAGAGAGCCACAAAAATGATGAGAGAGCTGGAGCAGCTCTCCTGTGAGGACAGGCTGAGGGAGTTGGGGTTGTTCAGCCTGGAGAAGAGGAGGCTCTGGGGGGACCTTATAACAACCTTTGAGTACCTGAAAGGGGCCTACAAGAAAGCAGGGGAGGGACTATTCACCAGGGTTTATAGTGACAGGATGAGGGGTGATGGCTTTAAGCTAGAAAAGGGTAGATTTAGGTTAGATGTTAGGAAAATGTTCTTCAATATGAGGGTGAAAAATCACTGTAATATGTTGCCCAGAGAGGTGGTGGAGGCTCCATCCCTGGAGACATTCAAGATCAAGCTAGATCAAGTTTGAGTTGTTCTTCAATATGAGGGTGAAAAATCACTGTAATATGTTGCCCAGAGAGGTGGTGGAGGCTCCATCCCTGGAGACATTCAAGATCAAGCTAGATCAAGTTTGAGTGGCTTGATCTAGTTGGAGATGTCCCTGCTTATGGCAGGAGGGTTGGACCAGATGACCTTTGGAGGTCCCTTCCAGCCCAGACATTCTATGATCCTATTTTTCAGGTATAAAACAATTACAATCAGCACAAATTATGCTGCTCCACAAATAACCTTTTTCTTTTCTGCACTTCTTTGCTTGTACAGACAGCTTAGTTGTATACAGGTAATCATGTAAATTTATTTCCTTTATAAAGATTTGGAGAGACTACTATGTATGAAAAGTGCCTGTATTACCTTCAAGAGGAAAGAAATGGGCAACAATGACGTCTTACTCTGACCTCACTCATCATGCAAGTAGACAGTAAGATTCCTACAAGTGGTAATTAAAGGATGGGGTAAACATAAAACATAATAAAACACATTATCATTCTAACAACAACTACTTTATACAACTTAATTTGCTATCTACCCTGACATTATGGATGAGAAGTATCTGATAGATCTAACAGTCCTAAATGTCAGTAAAATAAGAAAACAGAAAACAGGAAAAAAGTAAAGGAAGTAACATGCTGCACAAAAAGGAAAAGGTATGAAACCAGAGGATACTTAGGGAATTTCCCAAAGGATATCCTCTTCTGTCCAAATATAATAAATTTTAAATGCAATATTTGGTACAAGGGTCTATTAAAAGAAAAATAAGGGCACAAGCGTAGGAGAAACAGTCAGTAGAAGAAAGGCTTAAAATATAAACTGCAAAAACTCTAGTTCCTTAAGGAAATAGTTAATATTTCGTAGTATAGTTAAGGCTATGGATTTCAAGACTGGAAACATGAAGATCTCTGTGGATGGAAGAGAAAGATTGCTACACAGAGTTGCTCTGAACCATCAGGGTAGCACGACCACAGCACAAATCAATGTTCCAAGGTTTCAACCAGAGCACAACAAAGATTCTAAACTGTGCTTAATTCTAGTTGCTTTTGTTCACAGAGGACTGAATTAAAGATAAGAACATTACAAGGAAATAATTTACTTTTATTCTTCTGGTGAGGAAAAAAAAAAAAAAGGTTTTTCTTTGCACAAGTTATTGCCAAACAGGGCAGTGCATTAAAACAACACTGAAGACAACACCCCTTAAGAAATTTTAGATGTTATTTATGAAAATGAACACTTAACTGAGAAGACAAAATAAAAACAGACTACAGGCTAACAGTATTATGAAAGACTGAGACATTTTTAACTATATCAAGCCACATACTGCCATTTCTCATTTAAGACAGAAGAAAACTAGTGCTAACTGCCTTCTATATGGTGAAGGAGGAATTCACTACTACTGAAGTTCATGGCATCACAGAATGGTTTAGGATGGAAGGAACCCTTCAAACAATCTAGACCAATCCCCCCGCAGTGAGCACAGATATCTTTAACTGTATCAGGCTACTCAGAGCCCCATCCAACCTGACCTTGAGGGCTTCCACAGGCGGGGCTTTTACCAGCTCTCGGGGAAACCTGTTCCAGTGTTTCACAACACTCATTGTAAAAAAATGTCTTTCTTACATCTAGCCTAAATTTACCCTCCTTTTGTTTAAAGCCATGATCCCTTGTCCTGTCACAAGTCCTGCTTAAAGAAAATCATCCCCATTGTTCTTATAGGCCCCCTTTAAGTGAGGCCTACTGAGAGACCACAAAAAGGCCTGCCTAGAGCCTTCTCTTCTCCAGACTGAAGAACGCCAACTTTTTCAGTCTTTCTGAATCAGAGAGGTTCCCATCTCTCTGATTATTTTTTGGCCCTCCTTTGGACCTGCTCCAATAGGTTAATGTCTTTCTTGTGCTGCAAAGTTCTCTCAGAGAACTTCCATTCTCTTCATACTTGAGCAGCATTTCTTAAATCTTGACAAGGATTTCTTCCAATTTAAGATACTCTATGATTCATCAGGTATTTACACACATTGACAAGAACCCCCTCCAAATCTTCTGCAGGCTCAGTCTCAGATCTCTCCTCATGTAAGAGATGCTCTTGTCCTTTCAGCATCTCCACGGCCCTTTGTTACACTATCTCTAGAATGTCCACACCTCTTGTAGGGGGAAGCACAGAAAACAGATGCAGCTTCATCAGTGCTGAATAGAGAGGAAGGTTCACCTCCATTAATCTGCTGGCAACACTGCTCCTAATCCAGTCATTTACTGACCACATATCCCGACAGGAAGGATATTACCATTAACCAAGAGCACACAAGCCAGATCCCTCACTCCAATTCCAAAACATATGAGGGATATGAGGTGGCCAACCACCAGAGGAATTAAAAGGTTGATATATTCACTCACAGTGTAAGACAAATTGAAGACAGGCACAAGTTGAGCAAGGAAACAGGCAAACAGTCCAATTCCAACTGTGTAGTCAAGACCATAAAACAGTGCCATTATTATGGATATGTTCCTCCCTCTACTCCCAGCCCTATGGATGTCCCATCATCGCTAGGGGCTCTGCCAACAATACTCTTTCCTTTCTGGTTGTGGACATCATCCACATGTCAACCCTGACTCAGGGTTGGGGGTTTAAGCCCCAGCACTTCATGCAGCCAACAATGTCATTACCAGTCTTTGCTGTAAGCGTGCATTGCTGGCTCATATTCAACTTGCTGTCCCCCAGGACCCTCAGATCCTTTTTGATAAACTTGCTTTCCAGTTGGATAGTCCCCACTCTATATTGGTAGTGGGGTTATTCCTCCCCAGATGCAGGACTTCACATTTCCCTTTCTTGATCTTCATGAGATTCCCCTTTCTCCAGCCCCCTGAAAGGCAGTGCAGTCGTCCCATGTATCAGCCACTCCTTGTTTTACATTTACAAACCTGATGAGGACATACTCTGGTCATTAATCTAGGTCATTAATTGTTTTAAACGGCACTGGCTCCAGTATAAACTCCTGGGAGCACTGCTAGTGACCATTCCCTGATTCAACTTCTTTCCATTCATCACCACCCTCTGAGCCCAGTGCTTCGTTCGGCTTTCATCCCAACTCACCGACCACTTATCTGATCCATATCCACCAGTTTGGGTATGACAACGTGATGGGCGACAGTGTTTAAAGTCTTCCTAAAGCACTCTAACCCCTCATCCACTGAGACAGTCATGGCTATGAGGTTGGTATGGCCAGACCAACCCAAGGACAGACCTTTGGTAAATAAATGCTGAGCACTCCCAGTCCTGTCCATCATATGTTTGGTAATGGGTTCAGGATTTTTCACTCCATCACCTTCCTAGAAAGGCTGTGAACTTGACTGTCCTGTAGCTCCCCAGATTCATGAGCTTGCCCTTCCTGGAGACAGGGGTGATATATGCTTCCTTCCAGTTCCTAACGAACTTGAAATCTTCCTGAGGGTATGCTGTCCCTTCAGCCAGGTCATTGATTAATATATTGAAGTCAAAGAAATCAAGAATAATCAAAAGCATTGAGATAATTTTGCAAAATGGTAAGTTTCCCTCACCATCAGTGTCTTCCCTTGTTCATACAGGGAAACTTACAGATTTGTTCCACCTTTTAGAGTGCTTCTTTTGAAATTTTGTACCAAAGTAATTCAAATGCTTTAAAATTTCAACTCCTGTTTTTTTCAAGGACATGTAGAACTTAAACATAAAAACTCTGAATATTTTTGCCTTCATAGAATAGAATACAATACTAAAAGACACTAAGTGTAAAAGTCTCTGGTAACTTGAAAGGTAAGTGATAAATTCATATTATTCTTTTAACAAAAGATGGGAGTAAATTTCTAAGTACTTTGGTCAAACTGCTTATCAAAAAGCTGTGGTTTAATACTACATGTGCTATTTATACAATTACAACAGGAATTCACAGACTCAGTACATGAAAAGAAGGATAAAATTTTCCTCCTCAGCTCAGCCACAAGTAGATACATTTGTAGGCATGCATGTATATATACATATATATGCACACCTTTCAAATATTCACAGCACGTTTATGACATGAATCTGCATCATCAAATTACAGAGATGCTGGCAGAGAAATGTGTAAATGAAATAGCTGCTCTAGGATACAGGAGGAGGTAGTATGCAGAGGTGTAAATACACTGAAACTGCTATGCTTCCATTGGCAACTGCTGTCTACTGAGCCTACATCACTCATCTCTACAAGACAAAAAGCCTCAGTTCTTTAAGCCAATAAACCTAGATTCAAACAACCATTAAACATTTCCCTTGCTAGAATATTTTGGAGAGAAAAGGGGAAACACCCTGAACTCCAAATTGTGACTTCATATAAATCTATTTTAATTTCCTGTAAGGCATTAAAACCCCTAAAAAGACTGAAAAAAAAAATAATAACAGAAAGTAAAAAAGAATAAATCTAAATAAATCTATACCATAAGACACACAGCAAACCACACAATTTTATTCTGGAATGGACTTCAACTGCTAATGATAAAATTCAGTGCATCCATACCGAGAGTCCTATGTGTAGTTTTAGTTTCTGTATCATAGAGAAGATACAGCAGAGTTAAAAGTGTAGAGCCAAGGGAGTGGAGTGGCTGCCCTTCAAAGAAATTAAAGAATTTGGAACTCTCAAAAGCAAAAGTCTGGGGAGAACACAAGCAAGGTTTTCAGGAATACAAACCACATTATGAAACTAGTGGGTAATGTCAGTACAAAACTGCTATTCACCAAGCCCTGAGCAACACCAGAACTCAGCATCAACAGAAACAAGAATACCTCAATTAGACAGCAGGTAGTGAACCTGAGGAATCTGTCATCACAAGGATTCTCCAGAGCAGGCAGCATTATCAGGTTGAAAACAAAAATGAGGTAAGTTAAAGGAAAACAAGTTACGAAGCTAGAAGTTAGATTATGGAACAGCATCTTCTATTTCTACTGCCAGAAACAGACTGGTGGGCTAAGACAGACTAATGCTGTGAGCTCAGTAAGAAGCTTCTTCCATTTCTATTCTTCTTCTGCTGATGACTTGCCCAATATAGAATGATATGCCATTAACAGGCAGACCAGCAGCCAAACTGCTCCCTCTACTTCCACATCACACACTGCACACCCAAAGTGCCAGACAACCAGATCGAGGAACAAGTCAATGCACTCACCCACCACTGTGGACATGAAGAAGGGAGAGAGCCAGGCGAGGGGCCAAGCCATTGGCCATGGGAGCAGCCAGGCCATGACCCCAGTTATGTAGTACAGACTCAGAGACAGCTTCATGTCCTGGCCCCATCATCCTGGGAGCCCCACATATCAAGAAGAGCCAGGGAACTCTTTCAGCAGCCAGAATCCCCACACAGCACACACACTACACAGACAAACCCCACTGCAAGCAGTCAGCTCTTATAGAGGTGGCTTCTTGCCCCACCCCCAAGTTAATGTGGAAGGCGGGGGCACCTGGTGGTGATCTCCTAATCAATCCCCACCCAAGGCTGGCTAGATCCTGGGTGAAAACCAATTCAGAGGGTCTTTCTTGTCTGGTTGTGGACATCATCCACATGTCAACCCTTATTCAGGGCTGAGGGTTTAAACCCCAGCACTTCAATTCTTAACTTTTATTTTCTTATCTCATATTTGAAGTGCACCTACACATATAATATTCTATTTATTAAGAACTGAGCAGCACTGTATGAATGGCTTCATCCTACTATGCAGCTCACAGTAAAGAGACTGGCAGCTTAGCTGCATCAATCTTGCCTGAGCCTAAAAACACCACCACAGTACTGCAGAGAAGCTCTTTGTGACCTCCAGACAAATTATTTTCCAATTTTCATTTAGATGCAACTAACTACAATTATCAGTGATGTTATGTCAACTCATAGGAACCCTCATTCTCCTCCAAATGACTTTCAGAGGGGTCATTCAACCAACTATGTGGCAAGGTTGTGCACAGAGGTTAAAGTCTGGAGGAAACCAATCTGTTTGTATACACATCCATATTATCTGTTTCTTAGGCTGCCTCACACAGAAATCTATGTATCAAATCTTGATCCTCAATCTGTTCTTCAGGCTGTCTTAGCAGATTACTTTTTAGTCTCAGGAAAGTGTTCCTTCTCAAGGTTTATCTTAGAGCATTATTGCAATAGAAGATAGGAAGAGTCTGGTTCTTGTCCAAAGCTCTGCAAAGATAATGGCTTGAGGAAGCTCATGTAGTCACTATATTCTTAATTCCTTCAAAAATCTAATCTTATGACATCCAAAACCCTCCTGACAGTGGGAAACAGCAAAAAGTGCCAGTTTCTTTGCTGTTGAAGAAAATCAAATGTTGATGGGGTTGGCACAACAGAGATAAGGGGAAAAAAAAAGTAAAATATTTGGAAGAAAATATAAAAATTAATTCATGTGCTCCAAAGTATTCAGTACAGACAACGACTGCATTAAAAACATTTGACTTCATATTGATTTTTATTCTGGAAAGGCCAAGTACAATTCTATGAGAGCCAACTAAACTAAAACACAATCCAAAGAGTCCTTTGGGTAAAAACAGCCAACAAAAACCCCACTCAATAATGCAAAAGAAATACAAATACGCTAAAGTGTTCTCAGCAGTGAAGAACATGATTTTTCAAGCCATTATCAGTGGGCTAGATAAAATCTGTGAGGCACAGAGCTTTTTGCAACAGTCCCTTGGTGAAAGCAATCTCTGAAGATTGAAGATGACTTTATACAGGAAAGGTTCTGAACTTTTGCATGACAACATCAGAAAAAGAACAGCCAATAACAAAGATGCTAACTAAAAACAGTTTAAGCTAATGTATTATTGGTTTAGTACTCCTGTGGGACAGAGCCAATGAAAAAGAATTCACTACCTCTCAATGGTCCATCCCTTCTCTAAATAATTTGTACTATTTCAGCTTGTGCTTAGGGGATACAGTATAATGCCAAACTCTTTTTTCCTCACGAGGAAATATGATTACATGGAGTTTTGTTCCTATGTGTCGCCTGTTTCACAAAGTCTCCACAGTAACTTCAGCTCGTGGCAGTTAAGTCATTAGGAAGATTGATTCTTTTTCTCAAAAATTCAGATTTCTGAGAATGTTCAGAGTACAGATTACTTTCCTTCCTCAGCAAATATTCTAGCCCTGAAGGATATTGTTCACATCCCCACTTGTTCCACTGAAACAATAAAGATGTTATGCAGTCATTTTATTCTCCCTGAAGTTCGCACTGACACACTGCATAGTGTGTGCCCTGCATATTATGGGTATTATCCTTTTAAAAAATATTTATGGTATCATTAACTCAGAATAACATACCAAATCCATTATTCTTTTCTGATTACTGTAAAGCACACTATGTGCAACATGTATAATAAATGTAGCTATAAAGTGCTTATGGTACAAGGAGTTTTACTCACACTAGCATTCAATCTGTATTACCAAGACATGGTATCATATCCCCCCACTGAGCTAACAGCTACAATAAAGACCAGTAGGAATAAAGGAGAGATTAAACTTAGAGACAAAGCAAAAAAGTACGAAAAAAAAATATTGCCAAGCTCTAGTCAGTTCTTAATGCACGACTGTACAAGGTTCCAGAGATGTTTCCACAGATATCCATTGTGGCTCAATATTGTAATTTCATAATGAATACACAGAAGACCATATTAGAGTGCCCATAAGGAAGATCCTTGTATCAAAACCCATAACAAAGATTTTATGCTACATTTGACTTCATAAACAATGCTAATTATACCATGGAGAAACTGCCTACAACGATTTCCATCCTTCTTGCAAGTGAGCTATTAGCAAGCAAACTATTGCCACATGATCCATCTTCACTTGAAAACTATGCGGTTGTACCTCCTTTCTACTCCTTACCACACATAATCAAACTAAAACATTCAGAAATTACTGAAATTGAAAACAAGTCATAAAAATCCTATATGCCAGTCATGCCGTCAAACAACCTGCACTCACTAACAGCACAACAATATGCCACGTAACTGACGATACATGGAACACAGACAAACTCTCACTTTTTTTAAATATCTGATTACTATTTTCTTTTTTTTTTTTTTTTTTTTCCAAAATTCCCCCTCTCCTTACTGTATTTTCAATTTCTTTCCCCATGCCCTGACAAGTTCTTGCTGTCTCAACTGCACACCTTTTCCACGTCTTTGGCTACCCATTACATATTTCCTTGCTGCAAAACTCAGTCCAGATTCACCTGCCTTATAAGCAGCATTATCACAAATGTTTGCACTATTCTGAATATCTTTAGGTGGTGACAGAGAACACATTGGAAAATTAAGACCCTGCTACCCTGATCTGCCAGTCAAGAAGTGTGGGGAAAATTACTGAAATAAATATTTTGCAACCAGCAGCAGACAGGAAAAATGGCAAACTTCAAGTGAAGACAGACACCTACCTGTTCTAAATCCAGAAGTATCCAAAACTTAAATCTCCCCATACTGCCTCTGCTGAATACCAATAGTGTTTGCTATTTGGATTTTGGTCCTTTTTTCTTTTTTTGAAGTATCATTCAGTTAAAGCATGCATGTACTTTTTTTAATACTCATTTGAACTAGAAATAAAGGATTCATCAGAAACCTAGTTCCACACCTAGTAAATCTGCCAAAATCTTATTAATTCACTGGCACGTTGGTTTGCAAGGAATGCTAAAATCTTCTGTTTCAAAGATATTATTGTTCCAAATCATGTAAATATCCACATTCCATTTTTAAAGTCATTATGTTTTGTCTTCAAAGAAAAGTAAAGTAACAAAAATATCTACTTCCATACACCTGATAATTTTTTTAACTGTTCAAATGAGCCAGCTAATATATTTTCAAAGCTAAAAACATATGCATGTTTATAAAATTGCAGTTTAAGTGAACAGTTATGAGGCCAGTAATCACATGCATGAGCAGCTGCTAAATGGATCATATTCCTACATGAAAATACCTTTCAAGAAAATCTTTTTTAAAGGCTGCTCTTCATACACCAGTTTTCCACGAAGAGAATAATGTTCAAGTAATTTAATTTTATCTGTTAGAACCATGCAACTTGCCAAGGATTAAATTCCTTCCTTCAGCATAAAATGAGATGTATTTTACTGAACGCCTGAAGCCTTTCTATATTTGTTTGTTATTCAGAGGAGTTACTGTTCAGTAGTCACTGGTTTGTACCATCGTGTATGTGAGACAAAGTGGGCTCTGAGAAGGTGCACAGTCCATGAATTTGGATGAGAAAAGGCAGAATGTCTGCAAAAAGTTACATTATATTGAGAAGCAAATGTCTGCAGTATTAGAAATCTATTCCTCCAGTTGATCAAATGACCTCAGAACCTTCTCCAGAAGACAGCCTTCCCACTCACAGCTCCCATGCCCAACGTTCAAATAATATCCACGAAAAAGGCATTTAGAGATGTCAAGCTTGCTGAACTTTGTGTGTTGCTCTATAGGAAAACAAAAGTACTTTTTATCCCAGGTATCACCCTTTACAGACTTCTAATCATTGAAAAACAACATCCTCCCAAAAAAGGCACCTTCCCAGTAGCTTTTAAAAAGAAACTTAAAATGGATGGCTGACAGTCTTAATTTGTGATGTCTGTGCACAGGTACTGAATGCCAGTAGATATGGATTCCACAAAAGTACATACAGACAGTTCCTCAGATTTCAATACCAATTAAAACTTGCTGTTCCCCAAAACCAATTTCCTATTAAAGGATTTTTTTTTCATCCAGCTAGATTTACTTTTTCATCTTGCTTTCCATTCTAAATCAGGGATTTTGCTGATGCAAGCAGGAGCCATAATTTGACTGCACTGCCCATATACCATCCAAACATAAAATAAACATGATTCTCCCCCTAATGTCTTCTCTTTACCTGTCTCCCCATGATGTCTGCATGCTACTAGTTAGGTAAATATATTCTTCTGTGCTTGAGGTTTTGTAAGCAAGTGAATGATATTTTATTCAAAATATGAATTGCTAGGGACCAAATGACAAAAAGAGTTCTATTTAAGAATGGTGTTTATTCCCTCCTCACCTCTACTTAATTGCATCACGTTTCCATGGGTGGTCCTTCCCCATCTAAAGCCCCATTATTGCCTTACCTGCACATTCCTGTTACCCCTCAGGCATTATCAACAAAGGGAAAGTCAGATCACAAGTAAACTGAAAACAATTCATTAAAAATTTTTTTTTTCCACTGGAAACATTGGTTGGCTCTTAAGATCAGGCCTGATAGAGCAGGACCTGGAAATACATGGCTCAAGAGTGAGCCATTCTGGGCCCACTCCTTCCCGTGGGAGACCACTAGGCAACAGGCTGAACTGAGTGATCACATGGTTGGGGTGGGGGTAATCCACTTCAGAATTAAGATACAGGCTTATGTCAACTGTAAAGACAGTTGGAAGGTCTCCTCTCTGGCCTTGAGCTTTAAGTGGGGGTATGTCCATCATGAAGTCACTAATTCAGATGTTGCTTTGTCTAGCTAAGTCTTGAAAAAATCTTCACGGAGAGAGGTTTTATAGCCTTTAACCAACGTGCTCTCATGCTGCACTACCCCATCCTCCAGAGGGATTTTTTTTTTTTCCCACAACTTTCAACCCAAAGGATCCAAGCTGCAGTTTATCCCCTGTTACAGTATAGTAGTAAGGTGATTTTGCCTCCATTAACTTTCTAACTGACCCCCAAATACTTATAGACAGTTGCAAAATCATCCTTCTGCTTCACCTTCACCAATGTTTAAAAGCACAAAAGCAACACAACCAACATTTTCAAGGAACCTGAATTTAGATCCTTCAGAAACTTAAATGCGTATCAGCCTTCTGCAGAGCCTTGGAACAGATAAGCTATTTATAAATATTTGGAAACTTTTATACTTAGTCTAGTGGCCAGAGTGGGTTTTGTCATCAAAAAAACAGGAAGGTGTGTATCTCTGACAGTAAGGCTGCAGAGTCATGGAAGAGATGCCTGCCAGGGCCATCTGAAAACACAAGAGCAAACAATGGAGTGACTGGAGGCTTCACTGAACCATGGCAGCAGATGGTTATCCATACAGGACAGCCAAGCTGATCAGACATCAAGTAAATTACTAGAACAATTTTCTCCAGCCACAGGGGCTGCCTCTCCATTGGTGAGTTCTCTCTCCACCTTGAAGAAGCTTTTGCTCATTTCTGCTACCTTGCAAAGAATCCCTCTTGAGATCCTCTGCAAAGATGCAGCTTTTCATTGCTGCTAGGGTAAGGTTGTGCCTAAGACACTGTAAAGCCTTCAGGCAGCCTTTTCCACTGCAGCCACTGGTAGCTGTTCTAAAGTAAAAAACAGTAAAATATAAATAAAAGATTTGTGTGAGATAAACAGACTTAAAAGAATCTAACTATAAACTTTGTAGAACAGCTCACAGAAGAGCATGAAAGCACACAGTTTAAGTAGTAGTTGTAGCAGATGTATCTAAAGCAGAGCTATAATTTCTTCTGGGGGAGGGAGAGACACTTCTGCCAAGGCATAAATAAGACAGGGCCTGTGTTGTTACACTGGCACTTATTTTAGGGTCTTTGTCACAAAGTAAGGTAGAATTAATTACTGTAATACAACTAACACACTATAAATTTGGTGCCAAATGATCATTTATGCTGAATAAACTCTTTAATTAATAAGATAAAAATTCCAAATCTGAGCTGAATTTATGTAATTCAAATTAGTATGGGATCAACAATGTAGCATGTACAAACAAGCCTGGGAAAAGGATTTTTCTCAAATTTTATTTGGTGGTGGTTCTCTCTCCCATGAAAAGGTTATTTACAATGCAAAGAACAGTTTGTAGCTAAGTTTAGAAACATTAGATAATAACTGGAATCTGTACAGCACAGCCTGCAATATTTGCTGTTCTAGGACATTTTGCCACTCCTAGTTGGAGGGAGGTGATCCTACAGCCATCTCTTCTACTCTGCATCGTTCTGGGGGAGTTGGGAATAAAGGTTAGCTGGCAATTAGTGTCATTTGTTCTCATCTCCTGCATCCCCACCAGTCAGTTCTCCTACACAAAACTAGCATGCATTTATTAAATTTGTGTTCTTTCACATCCTTCTTGCTGCTTAGAAATTTTTGAATTATAGAAACAGATCTGAAAATCACAAGGAGAAATAAGATTCAGGTATCCTACCACAACTAATCCAAATTCATTTGTAAAGAACAAATCAGATGAGAAGCTGACAAAGATCACGACCCATGATTTATAGGATATAACTAGAAGTATAGTACAGATTATTTTTGTTCTTTTATATTAGTGTGTTTTTACTGACTTCAGCAGAGGGCAGAAATAGGAAAAGTTTAAGTCACTAACATTACAAGCTGTGGTACATGTCAGAAAAAGTAGAGACATAAAATAGATACAAAATACTTTTGTGGAAAAACGTAAATTGGATAAATCCTCAAACACATCATTCATTTCAACTCACTGCCTGGATTGTGTTGCCAAACAGAGCAATACTTGTGTGATAAATGAGATCTGAGAGCCACATAAGGGACACTTGCATACTGTTTACATCTGAAACATTAAACTGTATAGGCAAAATAATTGTCGTAGAGATGTGCTACCCTTCCGCTCTAGGAAGAAATATTTCACTCTTGTTTTGCATTTTCTAATTTAGTTCAAAGTTTTACATAAAACTTACATAGATCAACAACAACAATTACTGCATTAATCATGGTAATTAACGAACACAATTATTCAGTCAAAACCTTTCTCACCAAACATCACTTTTCCTTAACACTGCAAAAATACATAACCACCATGTTCTGGGTACTTGATTTTAGCTATTTGAGACTGTTAAATACATTCAGCCATCTATGGAATTCAGAATGTAAGAGATGTTTATATTGAGTTAAGGATAATAAGAAGAATTCAATACTACTGTTTCCTAAATAGCATAATTTTCTTCTGATTTCTATTATGTCATATGCTTTGTGGAAGCGAAGAAATAACAAGTCCAAGAGATGTTAGTGCTTCTCCAGAAAAATGAGGTCACCCCAGGACCAAGGCATTCTGCCACAAATGCAGAACCCCCTGTGAGCATCAGGGAAGTGCCTCTAAGGAGTCAAACCAAGACAAAAGGGGCAGACGTTCCTTCCCCCGTTGCTGCGCTGTGGGATGCCACAGTGAAGATTAGGACTGGAGTAAAATAAAGCATGCAACTATTTTCTGTTTGAACCCAATAATCCTCTAAACCTTTTGGACAATTAAATTATCCCAGAGAAAAAGGTTGGTGTCAAGTAGCCAGTAGCATGCTCAGGATGGGGTACAATTTTTCTGTAATAGCTTTCTTCTGAAAACAAATGTTCCAGCATTTCAAACTGACTTCCTGAATTTTTGGCTTTTAAATTGAGAATTGTAATGCTATCAGAAACACACCACCCTTGTGTACCAACAAAAATCTGCTTAGCACAGAAGTAGGACTTTAACAGTCAGCAAATATTTTCAATAAACAATAGGAATAAAGATCAATTCAGAACCTAGTGGGAAAATAAATATTATTTTAACAGTGTAATCAAATTCTGCAGTTGGATACAACAGTTGTCAGAAGCCGACGACATGAATTTGTATTGCTCTCACATACCCTCTCCTATCACAACCCTTCAGGAGCACAAACAATGTAACGATGGGAAAATTCTGTTTCTGTTGTACCATTACAATTTGTTATACTCATCGGGAGTATCATATAAACCATAAAACAGGTGAAATGTAAATATGACAGCACTGACATCTCCCCAAGCATAAGAAGTAAAAGCTGTCAGGGCTCTTCCCTCTGTTCCCATAGGAAGCTAACAGATACAACAAGATAAAACCAAAACAAATTCCATGGAGCCACAATCGGCCCCTATCACTGATGCCAAACAGCAGGGAACAGCCCAGCTCCAGCCTGCCAATCTGCTTTACCCCCCTAGAGGAGAAGGAAACCATACCCGTTGCCTACTGAGAACGGTCCCCATCCCAGGGAACTCCCATCCCGGGCACAGGATGACAGATGGAGAAAATCATGCGGCCCACCCCAAAACCAAGCCCGAGACCCCTCCAGCAACCTGCGAGAGCAGAGGGCTGACCCATCTGGCCAGAAGCACCCCCTGGTCCAGCTCACCTTCCTGTAACAGATGTCAGCAACAGAGCAGCTTGGTGACACGCTGGTAGAAGCCACGTGGCATTCAAGCACTTTTGTTGGCTGTTGTTTCCAACAACTCCCATTGTTTATAGAATCTTCCCTTACCACAATAGCAGCTGCTTTTCTATTTGTCCATCCATATGTCTTTCTATATCCTATAACCCATGTGCAACTCTTGAAGAAAGGAATCTTAAAAATAAGGCTAGTCTGGGTCTGTGCATGTCTTAATAAAGGAAGTCATACCTTGACCTTATTAAAGTAATAACATACAAAATAGTGATTTTTTTTTTCCTCCCTTGGAAAAAGGTCTTAGCTCAAAACGGTTAGAAATTTGAATTTTAGCCAGTCCTCAGCATAAAATTTTCTGCTTTTCCCCCTTTTCTGACATTTTAAAAAGGCTTCAAAACTGCAATATTCATAACTAAAGATTTCATTTACAGTTTGTCCCATTAAAAAGGTACATCAAACCTCAAACTATAAGAAGTTATGATTTAAATTCAACCACAACACATACAGTTAATCTGTAATGTAAACTCAATAACCTTCAAGCCACTAAAACTGAAGATAAAAGCAAAGGGAGAGCTCATCATTTGTTCCTGCCTTACTTGCATTTCCTTCTCTCTCACAGGACTGCCCCTCTTAAACCCTAGTCCCTCCTATCTTTGCTAACATCTACATGTGATTATTTACCTTAATGAATCACCAAACCACTCATATTTTCCCAGCAAGAGCTGTGATTCCTTAAGGAATGCCAGACAAATATTAGGTTATCTCTGTAGTAGTATAATAAATCCTTCAAAGGCTCTTTCTCTGACAAGGACAACAAAGGGCATGGTGAAGCCAACAGTCATTTCTCCAATGGACCTCTCAGTCCCAAAAACAAAAAAAAAAAAAAAAGGAAGAGGCACACTCAAACTTCCACGTGTAGACAGTCTGTGCCCAATGCCAACTCCTAAACTCACAATTGTCTTCAGTCTAAGCTCCAGCACTCTTTAACTTACTAGTATAATGTAGAGGGTCACTGCGCTATTGTATTGGTAGGTAGTGATGCAAATATAGGAGTTTAGTAAAATGCACATCTCCATTTAGGTCAATTTTCATAACCATACACATCTACACGCACACACAAATCTCCAAACTGAAAATAAAGAGGTTAGCATCTACAAAAAATCTAGATTAATGCACAAAGCTTCAGAATTTTTATTATAAGCAAATTCAGAACATTCTGAATCTATTACGTTTTGGGTGGATATTGCTCAGTCTTTTAATCTCTCTAAAGAAAAGACATTTAGTAAACATGACAGGTTTTAGAAGAACTCTGTCTGTATTTCCAGGGTACTACAAATGGTTTTGTTACTTTCATAGGCAAATCTGAGAACTAAAATATTTGAGATAAACACTGAAATCTGACCTTTCAGAAAATTGCCATGTCTCTTCCTGGAAATGATCGAGTGCTTCTTAAAAAAAGTCTTACAACATCTGATTTCATACATACCTATTGCAGAAGTATGTTTGAGGCAAGAGAACATTTTCTGAAGACGTTTAGATATGCTGCCCTCACTTTGGAGTAAGTCCAGCGGTTGCCTCAAGTTCCTCACAGTTACTACGACATAAATTATATGATGCCAAGTATCAAAATGTAGCATCAGCATGTGCTAGGTAAGACACCTGACAGCACCAGGAATTAAGTAAGATTCTTCTTCATTACAAAATCTGTGATCAATATCTGAGCATCATCAGTAATGCAGAGGCATAAGCTAAATCAGACAAAGCTTCCTAAGAAGTAAGTAGCATTTAACTGACTTAAAACAATATAATTTTTTTCTGAGAAACTGACCCAAAAAGGCATTGCCATTCAACTAAAAAAGTCAGGGTTTTTATTAGAAATTTCACTGGTTTGGATCATTTAGCAACACATAAAAACACAGCTGAGAAAATTAGGTGTCCACAAAAATCTTTTCACCTCCAAAAATAGCCAGCAACAATGCCAACCCACTATGTGTCTACGTCTCACAGGAAGTCAGATCCCCATCCTCTAGCATCCTTATACTGATAGTTAACCAAGCATTTCACAGGAAGATACAAGAAAACTTAAGATGAGATAACCCATATAGACCACTGTCTACTAAAATGCTGCAGTACAGTTCACTGGATAGAGCTTCATTGGCTGTAGAAGAATTTATTGTTAATAGAATCTATATATTTCCATTATCTTTTAAAATGTAAGGTATAAGGCCCAAAGTGCTCTGGTCAGGTGCAACAGTGGAAAGAATTAGCTGTGCAGAATTACAGTCAATGATATTAACTGAAAAGAAGTGAAATTTGCCATGTAGATCTTGAGTTCCAAGGTAGTTGCAGTAAGACATAATGTTTCCCCCTAATAACAGAAAACTAATGTGGAACTTCTCTTGCAGCACACAAGATATCAAAATATCATTGTTTATAAACTCTCTTTGCTTAGCAAGCAGAACTCTCAAAGAGTTCAGGAGTACTTACTTCCACATATTGAAACATTTCTCCACTCCCTGGAAATGCTCAAGGCCAGGCTGGATGGGGCTTTTAGCAACCAGGTCTAGTGGGAGGTGTCCCTGCCCATGGCAAGGGAGGTTAGGACTCCATGGTCTTTAAGGTTCCTTCATAACCAAACCATTCTATGATTACTGTTAAATCATTTTCATTACTTGAGACATGTCTGATAAAATCACATTGAGTCTTTCTGAGCCTATTCTTTGAAAGGAACAAATATGGCTTGGCATTATTTTCATCTGCATCCCTTAATCCATAACTTGTAAGATCTCAAAGACCAAGTGAAGCCCTAGGGTACTGCCTTCACAATTTTACCAATAGACCTACCACAATAGGAGTCTTCAATCCCATGAAATGATCTCTATTTTATCTGTGCTTCTAATGTTTATAAGTAGTCTCTGTATCTAAACACAAAATAGTTATAAAAAAAAAAAAAGACATTGAAACTAATTTCCACTTTTCAGGCTGTATGAAGCATGGATGGAGAGGACAGTACACTTTCACTTGTTCCTTGTTCCCTTCAAGAAAAGGTGCATACAGACACACACATTTCTTCAAGAGGCACAGAAAATGTTCAGAAGGGAAAAGGCTACAGTAATACCACTACCTTAGTGAAGAGTAAACCCAACTGTACTAAAAAAAAA
>NW_008602192.1:0-35283 GCF_000691845.1 Merops nubicus | reverse complement strand
GGGAAAAATAAACCCAACCGGAAAAAAAAAAAAAAAAAAAAAAAAATGACTGAGCAACTGAGGTCAGGGAAGAGCAACTGATGTCATCTACAACTGATGTCATCTACTCGGACCTGTGCAAAGCCTTCGACACATTCCTCAGGCATCAGTAGTTAAGCCTCACTTGCATCTCATAACTCTAGAAGGTGCAGCCACCCAGCTGAATCAGCCCCAAGCATGACACAGGAACTATTAAATGTACTATCTTTCATTTTTAATAAAAATTGGAAGTTAAAAGTCTGCTCTAACATTTTAATAAATTGCAGTTACATGCCCTTTTTACCAATATTTTTACGAAGTAACTACTATTTAAAAAAAAAAAAAAAAAAAAAACAAAACGATGAAATATCAGGAACTCTGCCCTTTTGTGAGGCAGTAATGGAAGTAAATTGGAATTATAACCTCTAGTATGGTGTATAGTCTAATAAATACATTTTAGCATTTACATTAAATGTTAACAAACATTATGCTCCTTATTTATAACTAGGCTTTGTTAGAAAACAATCATATCAGAGAATAGAGAATCTCACTGCAACATATTAAGAAAGTATATCATGCTTAAACCTTATAAGAATAAACATAATGATTTTACCAAACAATTTTGAAGTATCAGCCTGAACAGTTTACCCCGAAGAGACACAGCAGGACCCAAACAAACACAGAATGCTAATCAAAACAGAACCCACATGCATTTTGTAATGCCTCACAAAGTTTCCTTCAAAAAAACAGTCTCCATTAATTAATATACACCAGACCTTCCAAAGTCACTATAGATCTCAACTGCTAAACATTTTACGTACTTAATTACCAAACGCATTCCTCATAACTGCATCAAAGACTCAGGATAGCAAAATGCACTGACATATGTTGGCTTCATGTGCAATTAACATTTTACTGAGGATGACTTCAATCTTTATTTTCCATTTCATTTTAAGAGCAGTTTGTAAGCACAGGTTACTTGTTAGTTCTCCAAGAAAATGAGACAGGCATATTTTGACAAGAAAGGAATTCAGCTTGCCAAACAGCTGGCAGAAGTTTATCTGCAATGTCCCATTGCCAATTAAGATGTAGATTCTGTCATCCTTTAGTCTGACTCAGTGGACATTTTTGGGCAATCCTTACAAAATATTTATTGTCTCTTAACTAAGCCCATACAATTCTTTGAGAGTTGTTTAGTTCAAAGGAACTAAGAATTCCACTCCTGTACCCTGAACACCACAAAATACATTACAAATTCCCCTATCAGTCTTAGACTTAGAAAATACTCCCTTCAATTAAAAATAAAATAATAATTTACAGTGGAATTTGCAATCTGAAGCAAAATACTGAAGTCTTACTTGTCTACATACTATCTGAGCAAGACAGCACAACATATGGCACAGGCATTTTCAAGATTAAAGAAAAATAATGAAACAGATGATGCCTGCTGAAAAAACAATGAATATAACAAAGCATCCATTAAAACAAGATATATCCAAACTCTTTAATTTACTGTAATGCCACTCTAATTAGCACCACGTTTGTTTATGTATATGCCTGGAAAGAGCTGCCATGCTAACCTATCATTCTGCTATCACTCTGTTATACTATCTAACTATAGGCTGTGCCTAATTCTATAGGACTCCTCCCTTTCCCATTATCATCTGCTACATTTTCATTAATTTTCAGCTCTGTGAAGGGAATGGCACTTTAAAGACCTCTCAACATCTTAACTGTTTAAGTCCAGAAGATAGAAAAGCCTTACCATACTGCTGCAAGGATCATGAAGCTGAGAAATGTTATTTTTGTTCCTAGTACCAGCCTCAGAAAATAACTTGCAAGCACATGGATATGGACTTCTCAGGGTATCCTACAAATGTCTTTAGTTTAAACGGTCTTAAAAGAGCGTGTTACCCAAAGAAGTAATTAGTCCAGAAACAAGGTATACTCAGTCTAGTTTTACTGGCTGACTAAACTACAACAAAAAATACTCAGATCTCAAGGGAAAACACTTTTGTAAGGGTGGGTGGCCAGACCAAGGGAGCTGGAAAATCACAGAATGGTAGGGGTTAGAAGGGACCTCTGGGCATCATGTAGTCCAAACTCCTGCCAAAGCAGATTCACCTGGAACAGGTTGCACAGGATTGCATCCAGGTGGGTTTTTGAATATCTCCTAAGAAGGAGATTCCACAGCCTCTCTGGGCAGACTGTTCCAATGCTCCATCACTCAAAGAAGTTTTTCCTCATGTTTAGGTGGAACTTCCTGCATTCTACTTTGTGCCCATTGCCTGCTGTCCTATCACTGGCCGCCACTGAAAAGAGACTGGCTCCATCCTCTTGAAACTCTCCCTTTAGATATACGTAAGTATTGATAAGATCACCTCTGTCTCTCTTCTCCAGGCTAAATAGACCCATGTTTCTTTCTTGTAAGAGAGGTGTACCAGTCTCCTCACCATCTTTGTAGCCCTCTGTTGGATTCTCTCCAGTAGTTCCCTGTCTCTCCTGAACTGGGAAGCCCAGAACTGGACACAATACTCCAGATGTGGCCTCACTAGGGCAGAGTAGAGAGGGAAAATAAACTCCCTTAACATGCTGGTCACACTACTCAATGCACCCCGGAATACCATTGGCCTTCCTGCCTACGGGAGCACGCTGCTCACGCATGGTTAACTTGTTATTCACCAAGGCTCCCAGGTCCTTCTCTGCAGAGCTGCTTCCTGGCAGGTCAACCCCTGTCCTGTGCTGGTGGGCAGGTGCAGAGCAATCCAACAAAGTCAGAGCTGATCACCTTGGAGTAATGCCATACTTTCTAGGCTCTCCTCCCAGTCTGTCCCAGCTTGTCTTGCTCTGTCATACATCCTCACTTCGCTGCATCTCCAGCAGCTGCTACATATCCTCACAAGAAGGCTTGACCCCCCAACCTGCAAGAAAACTAAATCTACTACCTACAGCTGAAAAACTTAGTCCTTCCCTATTCAGACCTTATATCTTCCCCAGTCCTTTTTGTCTCTTAGATGGAATGAGCAAGAGTTGCCAAAATAGGATCTCCCACTGTCAGCAGCCCTGTTTCATCTTAGAGATGTCATAAAGCAGAAGAGAGCTGGGCAGCATTATGACATTAGAAAAGTGCCTGAGCACCTCTAACCCTGTCCTGGGAGGAAGCAAGAGTTTTTAAGCTAGTGATGAGCACACTCCCAGGCCACGCTACAGAGAAATTTACTGTGCCAAACAGGCCAGTGTTTGGCTTCCCAGCTTGCTGACTGCCGTGCACCACTGCCCAGCGCATGTGTTCTGTCTGTGCAGCAAGCAGAGGTCACTCACTCCACTTCCACAGCAAAGTCCTTTGCAAGGTGAAGAAGAGTGCAGTCACCTCTCACTCAAAGCAGGAGTGACACTGCCCAAGTCTCTGGTCTAATGCATTCTTTACCTACTCTGCTGGCTGCTGCCCTGAGCATGGCTTCAGTCCAAAAACTATGTCTAGACTTATGAATTAATTGTGCCAGAACTGTTCTCTGGCCTGGAGCCCTGTCCTTACTATTAAGCTCTTGCTCTTTGTCCCAATCACAGGGGTCTCACCCAAACTCCTCCAGCTCTTGCTAACCTGTGCCTGTATCTGAAGAGGGCTTGGGTCAGTGCTGGTTGGTCTGGGTTAAATTGCTGACATCCCAGTGCAGACTATCAAGGTGCAACTCCCTGGAATACTTATCACTATAGCAAGATGTACCCAGGATGCACCTTTGTACCCAAGCAAGGAGAAAGGTGTGTCTGATTTGGCAAGATATCAACACCCTGACTCTGCATACATCGTTATGCTAAAAAAAGGAAAAGCCTAATTTTAAAAAGCTGCTAACTCAGTTTTAACCTTGACTGTCATTCTTTTTGGTGCTTTGCTAAGATACCTTTATTGCTGAGTCAGTGTTAAAATACATAAAAAGGCAGCACTTTTCAAGGCCATCAGTAGAGCCTGAAACACCTCGGGCTTTGGAAAGAAGGGTGCTCCACATCCAGGTATGGTGGCATGACCAGCTGAAGAGCTTTGCTCTCCAGCCCCAACCCACTGCACTGAGAGCTCATAAGGTGTAAAAGGACAAAACAAGACTCTCACTGTGTGAAACTCACCAAGCAGACTTCGATCTCCTGCATCTAGGAAACATCTAGATGACAAAATCCTGAGGTTTTCTGGGACAGTCCAAGAAATGGCCTTTCCTCTTTCCCTTAAAAGGTCATAGGGTCTGCACTACCCTGATTGTGCTCAATCTCCACAGTTCTGAGAGTTTGGATTTGTCTCAGCCTGAGCTTATCTGAGCTTCTTTTAGCTGTGCTTAATGTAACCTAGCATTCAGGTGATTATTGTCCTACTTGTCCAGGCTAACTTGGACTCACCATTACAGTCAGGGTCTAACAAACTTGACAGAGTCAGCCTGGGCAGTGGCCAGTCTCTGGGCAGTGTAAGGGGTGAACATGGGTCAATGACCATTCCCAGGAGGCAGCTGGGGAAGGGAGAGTTTACCAGCCCAGCCAAGGCCCCAGGGACAAGGGGTGGTCCAGGCACTGGTTTAGATGGAGACTGACACCAGTGCAGACATGCAGCCTAGGTAACCCTGTGAGCTTGTCCTGCTTTTCCTGCATGCACAGCTCCCTGCACAGGGGCATCTAAAATTTCAGACCAAATACTCTGTCTATCTCAAACTGAGAAAGTAAGACCAAGACAGATAATAGTTATCCAAAGAGTGACCCTAATTTGATGTTGCATCCACAGAGCTGTATCTCACAGCAGCAACCATATATTCTGGGAATTCCCACATATATTCTGGGAATGTAAACTTTGTTCATGTTTTGTGCAGAACAGTACTGGAAATTTTTAATTTGGAAATACTGACCCCACATGAAAACAGAGTTGTGGAATTAAATGGTCAGGGGTAGGCCAGACAGACTTTGCAATGCATTGGAACTGTTTAATGACAGCAATAAATACCAAATCTCAAAGGTATGCATGAGAAAAATATTTTTGGCCAACAGGTAATAGAAATCAAAGTTCAAAACAGGAAAGTTAAACCATGATGCAACATCAAATCTTGTCTTTATTAATGAAACTGAACAAACCTGTAAATAAAAATTAACATATCTTGAATCTGGTTTTAAATATACCTTTTAATTTCTTACATGTTTCATGAATTTCAGACAAAATTATTTGATAACAACTGAAGGACTACCTGTGCCTCTCTTCCTAAAAATGTTACCTAAGGAACTGATAATCAAGTGTTTAGAAGTCAGCAGCAAGAAGTAATGATGTCACAAAACAGTTCAATTGGTCCTAGGACATTAGATTTTTGTCCTAAAACTACATGATTTAAGAGAAATGGAGAATTTCTGTTGCTATTACAGGGGGCATATGACTTTCTAGTACAACCAAGTTATAAGTAACAACAACTTATTCTGTACTACACTCAGCTGAAATTTGTTCCAGTTTTCAAATTTAATTTTGTCTTACTGCAGATCAAAATTATTATGGTGATGACGTTTTCCATCTGCATTTGTGCAAACACCTGACCTCAGTCTGGGATCTTGGATGTCTTTGTAAAATATGTTATAGACTGTTTTCTGAGCTGGAAGTTACTTCAGCACTCCAGGTAGGGGTACTGTCATAAATACAGGCATAGATATGGTTTGATGACCTTGAATGATTTGCATCGTTTTGGAATCAGCAAAACTGAGGAACAATTCCAAAATATTATAAAGAATTATTATTTCTAGCTAAAATGTGAATAAATTAAGTTGTAGTCATTATTACATAGTACTTTTAAAAGACCAAAATCATAGTGACTAGTCATTTTAAATGAACAAAATACTAGTATAATAGAAAACATACATCAAGTTACAGCCTTGCATGCTAACACATTCTACAGACTAAACCATATGAATGAAACTGGGTCCATACCTTCATCAACCATTAATCAGACAAGCATTTTTCAGCAATTTAAAAACTATCAGTATATCATACCAATGTACAAACTCAACAAAAAACACACCCACACTGGCAACACAGGCAAGGTATTCAGATGCCTACATGAGAACAACAGAACAACTACATGTTGGGATGTAAGGAGCAGAAGACAAATTAAATATTCCAATAAATACCTCATTGCTTCTTTGCATTTGATTTTTCTTTTTTTTTTTTTTTTAGTTTTGAAATCAGCTCAGAAAAACTTTTTGTATCTATTTCTGCTATATATATAGAAAAAAAAACAAACAAAACAACACTGAGCTGCAGTGACAGCAAAGCCCACTTAAAGCTCTGCAGGATAAGGTATTACCACAAATTTGCCCATAAGCAAACTCTGCTGAGTATCTTCATAAATATCAGAAAAGAGTTAAAACTTTACATGCCAGTCAGGTAAGATTTATTTGATTTTAATGACTGCTCTGTTGGAACATAACCCAGGAATCAATTTAATTTCATAATTATGGAGAGTAATGTAAGTCCTTAACTGAGAAAAGAGTTCCAAAATACACATTTTAAACACCCAAGGCTTGATTTTGAAGGTAGGCCCTTTAACAAAAATGGTGCCTTGGAACGAGTAGAAGTCAATGCTTAGGCTCTCAGTGGAACAGGAGAAAGGTCCTTGGGCTAGCTTGGCTCTGAGAAGCAACAGAATACTAGAGTGGCTCCAAAAGTGCTACATTTCTCAACAAGGGTAACTGGTTGAAGGACACTAATGCATCTGTATTGTTTCAGGGGCTAAAATACCTGATTCAGCTAGCCCGGGTTTCCCTTCAGCAAAATGCACTTCCTTCCATCAGAAATTCTCCACAAGTGGAGTCCAGGCTGGCCTTGCTGAGCTACAGCAAGGTGCTGGGAAAAGTTTATGATCTAACATTTACAAATAAATGTGAAAGGCTATTCCACCTCCAAAGCCTGATCATTTTCAACCTTCATAATTCCTTCTCCTAACTTCAATTACACTGAGTATTTTGATCCCAGAAGAAAACCTTCACTCTGTAACATATTGAATACACAGTCCTGAATTGGTGAAAATAAGCATCTTAACCTTAAATATATGGATGTGCAAGATATGCTCACAAAGACTCAGAATTCTTTAGATAAAACAGTTTTTTTCCTGAAAGCAACCATCACAAAAATGGTACATATTTTTCTTCTCTAACAAATGATAACTCTATCTCTCCCCAGCCAATCCTCTTATCTTCTTTTCCCAATCCTTTTTCTTTCTCTCCAACATGCCCATCTTCATATTTTTATCAGACATCCCGGCAAAATTCAAATACCCACTTTCCTCAAAATCCTGATAGCAATCTTACCCACTGAATTACTGACTTTTCACTTACTGACAAGATTTTCTCTATCTTTCTTCCTGTAATCAACTTTGCAGTGTATTTTTAATCATTTGTTCAAACAAACCAATTTAAAGGAGTAAAAATCTTTTCACCTACTACAGTCAGCTCAAATCAGGTATAACCAAACATAGTTCAGTTACTTTTTTAGGACTAATCTATTGTAGAGTATCTTTCCAAATAAAAAGAACCATGTCCTGAAGTCACTAATTCCATTATCACATCTACTCCCAACCATGTCATAGGAAACAATGCACATTTTGTACTTTTTTAGAACTGCCATATTGACTAAGGACTTCAGTCATTACAAAATGATGCAGCTGTTCATGGTGCAGTCATCCTCTTTGTTTCAAATTTTATATGCAACTAAACTTATTTTTGAGAATGCTGGGAATCAGTATTCACCATTCTATTGATTTTGTGTGGTATATAATTTGATACTTTTGCATATTTAAGTTCTCATTTAGAATTTCTTTTTAAATGCATATTATTCCTCTTGTGTATGTCCTTCAGTGTCCTTTAAATATATAAATAAGGCACCTGTGCAATGCAAGAGAATAAAAATTCTTTGTTTGGAAAGGGAAAGTACAGCACAAGAGCTTAACATCTTTTTTTGAAACACTCTGCTTATTCTCTCTACATACTTATATCTATACCATTAGTCTCTGTACATTCTCTCTCTCATTAGCCACAGCTTCTTCTTAGGTACTACAATACAGTGTTGAATATACTCCACCAAGTACTCTCAGCCTTACTTTGCAGTCACAAATGCTTGAACGAATAGCACACTGCTGTATCCCATACAGTTTATTACACACAGAAATCCTAGGCTAGTAATAGACTAATTTTGCTCTTCTCTCTGCAGGTTTGACTGTTTTCAGAAAAGAAATGCAAATGAAACCAACATTTATATATTAAATTTTGCATTAGGATCACTTGAAAAGAATGACCACGGAATAACAGTCCAGACAAAAGTGGTGGAAGAAAACACCAAACAGACTTTCTTACTGAAAATATATTTTACAAAAAAAATGCTAAAAACTATGTCAACCAAAACCACTGTAATTACGTTGGGCAGTATCATTCCAACACTGACACAAAAAATGTCTACATTCCAATCACCTCATTCTTTCAAAGTCATGCTGAAATTACACTTTAAACACAGACAAATGATCCTCAGAGATTCAGATTCAAAACCCAAGAGCAGATCAAGGATGTATTTTCCTTGTAGTCATGTTCAGTGTCACTTTGAGGCTGCTCTCTCAGCTACTTCAATACTACATACATTCACAACTGTCCCACATGAT
Source organism: Merops nubicus (assembly GCF_000691845.1). Classification (NCBI taxonomy): domain Eukaryota; kingdom Metazoa; phylum Chordata; class Aves; order Coraciiformes; family Meropidae; genus Merops; species Merops nubicus. The sequence goes on along the minus strand of NW_008602192.1, from coordinate 26,608 downwards.
GCTGAAAACTAAAAGGCAACATAAAGGTTTGCCCACCTCCACTGCAACCCTCTTAACACAAAGGTTTTCCCATGCCAAAAGTAAAAAAAAAAAAAAGTAGTTTTCTTATTCTGGTTTAAACAAAAAAAAAATAATAATCCCTTTATACCTGAAACTCTGAATATATACAGAATATCTGTAGGAGCAAAGCTAGCAGAATTTCACCCTAACCTGTATTTCAAGCTCCTGTCAGTTCAGGCAGCAGACTTCCAAGCAGGTACGTAACAGGTAGGCTCTTTCTTATACCACTTGTCTTTGTGATTAGCTGCTCTGTAAAAATAACGGTGGTTTGAAAACCAGTATTTTTGGAAGGTTCCTTACAGTGTGAAAGTCGTGAAATAAAACATAAAGAATCGCTATCCTGTCAAACACGTTCCATTATCCTTCCTTTTGCAGAGAAGGGTAAGTTTTTTATAGGAGGACCCCAGGGATATGAACAATACTTGGAAACACAAAAATAGCATGCAACTTTCTGACTTTTCCTCTTCTATCTGAACCATTATAATTATACAGTACAACTACAGCAGCCCTCTCTTTTTGAGGTTCTTGGCACCCAAATTCCTTCCCCCAAGCATGCTAGAAACACTCCGTTTAAAGGTTCTTATTTTCTTTTCATTTTGACTTCCAAGTAACATTAAAGCTTTCTGAACTCGCTTTTTATTGGAGAAGTATAAATATTTTGTCCTTATTCTTCACAGTCCTGACTTTCTTCCTCCACAAACTTCGGCACAGACGTCTGTGCAGCCTCCCTCTCCGAGCCGCTCTGCCACAGCTCCAGCGAGGCGACGCTGTGTCCCTCAGCACAAAGCAGTCTCCATGCATTTCCTATCTTATTCACAATGCACAAGAAAATCTTTCTGAGCAAAGCTGCTCTCCTCTGTCAATGACCAAAAATATTTTAATAGTTTCACATTATTGAAATCATTTTGTGGACATGAAATCAAGCATGAGACCCCGGGCTAGTCTAGAACACTGTCACCCCCATAGGGACTTAAAAGGACCCCTGCAGTAAGGCCGAGCTGGACTAGAGGATCTGCAGAAGTGCCTCCCAGCTCCAGTGGCTCCGTGACTGACACAACCTCAACCACAGCCTGCCTGAAAGACCTCACGGGATGTCTCCCCATTGGCTACAGTGGGCTTCATTCAAGTGTCTACAATGAGCTCCTGGGACATCTCTTTTTCCTTTCCATAACACTTCTAATTCCTTAGACTTCACAACATCCTTTTCTTCTTCATCTTCTTCAAAGGGTTTCATTTACAGGCCACTAAGATTTAAAAAAACCCTACTTCTATGATTGTATTACAGGCAGTTTTCCTCTCCATTTTAGAAATTAACATCTAATAACTCTAAGCTGAAAATATATCATTTGGTAGTAGAGATCACATGTTTGTATTTTGCATATAAAGAACCTATATGTTAGAACTAAAAGGTCTTTTAAACAAGATAAAATTTAAACAAATAGTGTGGAAGAATAAAAAAAAAGTGCTGAAGAAGTCTTAAAAAAATGGAAGCATTTAAGTTGCAGATTGTTGTTAAACATGCTTTCCATTTCTTCTATAAAGGCAAAAGCTTAATAGAAAGTACGTAAAACTAAACTCTCCTCTTTAGGTGCCATTTAACCAAAGTGCTTTTGGAGTTGTTCAGCCTGAAAGAAAACCAACCCCGAAACCTGCCTCATGTGAAAAAAGATACTCCTGAAACTTCTTTTCAATAGAGACACTGAGTTGTCAAAGTTATACATCAGTTACACAGGGAAAAAAAAGAAATCCCTCCACACCTTCTCTGCTGGTTCTAAGCTTAATATTTTCATGAAGTTTCATGTGACTTAACCCAGGAGCTACCTTGGCTAATTTTAATTCACCATTAAAGAAAGAAAAATTGACAACAGTCCTCCCTAAACTGACAAAGGCTTTCCTCTCCAGGAAGAAAAATGAACAAAACTGACAAGATGTGACAGAACACAGTTGTTTGTCATGTCATTCTCCTAACAGAGCTGGACTGAAAAAACAATTTTCTTTTTAATTTTATTTTGTGAAAAGAGTTTTTAAAAGCTGGCAGAGAACTTCAAAACTTGCTGGCATGAAGTGAAATAGCTTTAGAAACAGAAGACTTGTGAAAGAAATACAAAAGCACTGGTTTCTACACCAAAAATACCCTCGTAAGTTACTCCTGACATTCAGAACATGTTGTAAAGCAATATTTTAGTGTGCATTAATTGAGGAAAATCTTTGGCAAACAGCCAAGAGTTGCAATAAAATACAAGATTTGACAACAGCCTTTTGGGTTATGCTGAATACCTCCATCTACAAACTTGAAAGACCACAAATCCAACCCTTGACAGTGATTATAACAAAGTGGGAATATCTGCACTAATTCTGCAGGGTCTTCCCCATGGGTGCTCTAACATGGATGAACAGAACTTTGCAGCCTTAGGAGAAGCAATACTAACTCCAGTGAAACTAAGATCTCTCCCAGGCAGCAACTCATGTATGTATCAGCTTTTCTTTGCAACATTATAACACACCCTATTTTTTTTCCCCCCTTACTCTTTTGTAGCTATCCTGGACCTCTGTTAATTGGGAACCAAGAGTGCTTTCATACACTTTGCCTTTTATCCATTTCTTTAAGAACCGTGTTGATGGAAAACTAGAAAAGCAATGAAATTAGGCTATGTATTTTTTTAACAGACTATTTTATCAAAAGCAAATTGTCAAAATTACCCTTATGAAAATCATTACTAGCATGAATATATCTTTTCTTCTACAAAATGAGCAGTCTCCTATTTTACCACTATTAAATAATCCAAAATTGCTGTTTATTACAAGCATCTAGAGTATAACTCATAAGCGTTTGAGATGCAGAGTAACTAAAGTTGTACTAAGGTTTTATTGCTCTGTTCTCCCAAAAAGTATTGTGATAGTCTCTTTCAAAAACTCATTTAAATATAAAAGAAAGCATTCTTCACTAAGAAGAATTTCTAAATGAAACAGAATGGGTTTTTTTGTGAAAATAAAGCAGAATATTTTCACAGCTAATTTACTTTTAGTCATAATATGGCCCTAAAGGATTGCCGGAAGTACTGTACTTAATCGGAACACATTAGTCCTTCCCTGGATTAGCAAGAAAAGCCTAAGTGACAGCCACCATAATATAGCACTACAGAAACTGAAACATTCATATTTTTCATCTTCTTGGAAAAGTAAGACAGACCTATCAAAAATTAATTAAAATCTTTCTATTTTAGGCTGATTAAGACTCACACCTGGAACACTCAGTTATTTTTCTGTCTACCTAACATAATAAAATAAGACATAAGACTGTTCCCTAATGAAAAACAAATTCTGAATAGAAGGGAAAAAAGATAGGGAAGCAAATAAGAAAGGTACTGTCTTCTTGAATGGGAAGAGAGCACAAATGCATTACACACCAGTAATCCTTTACACACAAGCTGTCTCTGCCTTGCTCCACAAGGACCCACCACGAGCCAGTTGCAAGCATCAAATAGTACAGATGTAGTTTAACCTCAGAGATGTTCTCAGAAGGCCAACAGCATCCTGGCCTGTATCAAAGTAGTGTGGCCAGCATGGAAGGGACCGTGCCCCTGTACTCAGCACGTGAGGCCACCGCTTGAATACTAGGTTCAGTTTGAGGCACCACAATATAAGAAAGACACTGAGGTGCTGGAGCAGATCCAGAGAAGGGCAGTGAAGCTCGTGAAGGGTCTGGGGAACATGTCTTATGAGGAGTGGCTGAGGGACCTGGGATTGTTTAGTCTGGAGAAGAGAAGCCTGAGGAGAGACTGTACTGAGCTCTACAACTACCTGAAAGGAGGTTGTAGTGAGGTGGGTGTTGGTCTCTTCTCCCAGGTGACTATCAATAGGACAAGAGGAAATGATCTTAAGTGGCACCAGGGATGGTTTAGATTGGATATTAGGAAGAATTTATTTACTCAGAGGGTGGTGAAGCATTGGAACAGGCTGCCCTGGGAGGTGGTAGAGTCGCCATCCCTGAAGTTGTTAAAAAAACCCTGTAGATATGGTAATTTGGGACATGGTTTAATCGTCATGGTAGTGTTGGGTTGATGGTTAGACTTGATGATCTTAGACGTCTTTTGCAACCTTAATGGTTCTATGATTTCAAAATAACTCTGGTTTCAGCACAAGCACAACACAGCTCTACAGTTATATTTACCTTTGTTCATAAAAAAACGTGTGCCGAGTAACAGAGTTAAACTACACTTCTCTGAAGTTCCCCAGCTATACCTTCAAACAGGGTAACACTCTCACTTCCCTGTAAGTGGGAAGACTCATGAACCTTGAACAACTATGACTAGATTTGATTTTTAAAGCTGTTTTGCACGATTTTCAGACACATAAGGCTGGCAAGCAGCTGACTGACACAGTTGTTCAGTTTGAGAAGCTGGTTATACATTATCCCAAATAATCTGACAGAAATTATAGCCAAGGAATATTGGAATTTTCAACTGTACAAGAGATGCTGACTTGCACGTTTTGATTCTCCTTTTACAAAAATCAGTTCACTCGATTCCACTTGAATCAAAACTGTAATGATTGTGCATAGACCTTCCCCACTGCTCATCTCTTTTAAGCAGATATTCATGGCTACTGTATCTCACTCAGATGTTCTGATATGATATTGAAAAAATCCTTGAGAGGAGGGCACAAACAGTTAACCACACAAATACTTTTTATTTTGTCTGTAATGGCAGCTAAATGTTTCTTCTCCAGCATTAGTCTTGATCGCAAGTTCCAGAGGACTATAAATCTAATTTTACAAATGGGAGATCTCTCAAGTAAAAGATACTATGTTTAACAATTTATTCTGTCTTTAATTTTGTTGAAAAAAAAAAATTCTTTGAAAGTTAATACCACTGTAAAGAGGTTAATCCTTAAAGGGTGCTAACAGTGCATGTGAATGTAACACTGAATATCTCAGCATAGTGCACACTTACTAATCAACGTTTCAGTGATTCAAAAGATGCAAAAGAAATATAAAACCCAAATGCATCATGCCGTGAGCCTCTCCCATTACAGAAACCATACATCTACCTGGCAGTGAGTCAGTAAACTACATGTTGTCTGGCCTGGTCATCACCTCGGGCTCCTTGTGCAGTTGCTCACTTGTCACTGCCTCTGCTGCCCAGAGGCTGAAGTGCAGCAAGCCCAGAACCCCACTGCACCAACTCTACACTAGTGACAAAACCACACCCACGTCATACTGCCAGGGAAGTCTCCAATAAGCACCGTCAACAGAGGAAAACCTGGCAGTGAAATAGAAGCAGCTCACTGTGCATCACCTTAAATCTTGCTTCCATTGCCTGACTATGCCTAAGAAATGATTTTTACTTACCAACTTTTACTTTGTCTCTTTCAGTAGTTGTTACCTAATTGTGTTAGTAAAACTTGCAACTGTTATGCAAATAAGTACAAAACATAAGCACTGTAACCATCCTATAAGATAGTTCTAATAAGATAAGACTTTAAAATAAAATAAAACCTAAGATAGTTTTATGTTAACTACTGCGTTCTCCATATGTCAAGGAGCCTTGCTCCAAAGACACCAAGTCAGCTTTAATTGTTTATGTGGGGTTTTAGTAACACACTTTGAAACTAGACAGCAACTCTTTGATCTTTAAAAGCTTAAAGGAGAGACTCAAGTGTACATCCTCAAACCTATAGTTAATCTGAATTAAGACTCAAAATGAGGGACTGATGCACATTTCAAATAAATCAGGCATTTTAAGATGACACTGGCTACCTGATTAGTCTCCAAAATACGTCATTCTTAAAGAGAAATAAATCCTAAGAAACATTTATCCTGTAAATTTTTTTTGTAAAATTCTGATATAAAGACCTCATTCTGTAACACACTCAAAGAGAAGCAATTTCAATTCTTCCTGGACTCAACAGACACTATAAGTATTCAACCACTCACACGACAGAACTTCAGCATTGCTCTTAGAACACAGCTAAGAGAAGGCAGTATTTCAAAATTGCACCCGTGAATTTCACATCAATATAGAAATTTTTTTTTCTGTAAAAAATAAACTGTAAATGTCAGTAAACTGTAACTGAAAGTAAATTATAAGACTGTTTTCTTTTTCCCCTTTACATCATGGTAGCTTTATTTTCTCCACATTATTTAAAAAAGGAAAGAGATTTTTTTCTCCTCTTTCCTCTTCCACTTCCATTATTATGTGCCAGCACATTCACCCCCTTTTTAAAGGGTTAAACCAGCAACTTCTAGGTTTGAAAAGAAAAAGAACACCAGTACAATGATTCCAGATATCTGAGTAACATTACACTTACATTACTCTTCCTTCAAAAGGACAACACACTTAGAACAGATGTGCTTGTCCATTTAAACACACGCTTGGTAGGTTCAAAGAAAGCACCCACAGATACCAGGACCTATAAAGAAGCTACAGTTAATTCTGCACACAACCTTCAAACAAGAAAGATGAGCCTAACAGTTTCCTGCCATCACCCAGCTCTTCAGTTCTGGGGCCCCCACAACCTCTCATCAGTGCAAGAAAGAGACAAGTAAGTTCGACTTTGCCAGCCCGCTGCAACCTGAGCATAGGATGTGACTAAAAGCACCAAGTCAAAGGGTGAGGAACAAGGTGTGTCCAAGAGGACGGGTGGATACACAGACACACACACACACACTGAGCTGAAACCACAGAGCTGCTGCCCTCTCCCAGAGTCAGCAACTCCAGGAACGTCTCTCTCCTCCATCAAATGCAGAGATCATCCACTGCCTCGTACCACCAACAGGAAAAAGGAAAACATCCATCTGATTTGCGTGGTAATACTGACAGTAGGAGCCTACGACACTATAAAAAAAGTCAGTTGTTTGGAAGAAAGGATGGCACACACAAACGCCCACCTCAGAATCCTTTCTCAGTCTTTCATCATCTTCACTGGAGGAGCATCACAGGACAGCTCCCAGATGCATTTAATGTACTTCCACCTACTTAACCACATTCCTTGCTGCGTTGTCTTTTTTACGTGTAACATGTAAGGACAGTAATCCTGAAATCCTCAACTTAGTGCCATCACAGAGACACCAGCTGACACTTATTTGTGCTACAGATGCCTTACATGCTCAGCACTGGCTGTAGCCTTCAGCTTCTTATCATACCATGACTGCAGAGCCATGCTAATAGAAAGTGAGCCTTCAAAAATTAAATATAATTCCTTTGTCACTTTTTGCAAAAGTCCTGAGGAGCAGCTTCAAGTTTTCCTGTTTTATAGTTTCTTATTTTCTCCTCTTTATTTTAACATTAAAGTCTTATGAGCCTGACAAAAGGAAGACAGAAAAATATTTTGGTTGAGTATTCAACCAGGTTTGATTGACCACAGGAAGTTATGAAAAACGCTTGCAAGCTCAGCATAGAAATTGCAGTATCAGTTACAGGGAATGTTCATACTTACACATAACTGTTTCCAAAACATTAATTAACTTTTAAATGAGGACTGTATAGCTCCTTCACACTGAATAAAACAACTATTTTGCTATCCAAAGAGACTTTATTGGGACCTCTGCACTGCTAGTAAACGGGCAGGCACTGCAACTGCATGGCATAGTTGTGGTCTCAGATTCAAGATTTCCTCACTAGGTCTGTTATGGTGCTAAGGAACATCTGTCAGTCCAGTGCAAACATGGGTGCTCTTTGAATCACAAGACAGGCTTTAAAAAGCCTGAAAAGAACACACAAGCAGGCCCTGTAGTCCCTGTTCAACCCAGTGTCATTGTCACTAACATTCCTAAGGTTACAGAATTAGTTCCCTGTTCAAAATAGTAAGATTAGACACTACAGCACTGTCCTCAGTTGCAACAGTATCTTTGGGCTCCATGAAGACCAAACACTACCCTATAATCACCCTGACCTTTCTTACTCACATTTTCCACCTCCCAACCTACTGCATGATGAACTTGTGAATGGTCAATTCAAAGTGTTATTGTCTACAGAAACAATTTGAAATCATCAAAATAAATACGCTATATTATTGGCAAATTTCAAAGAGCACCAATTCCCATCATTTCAATCAGAAAAAAGAAAAAAAAAAAATAGGTTCCTTTCTCCTGGGTTTTGGACAAGCTTTCTGCAGAATACAGGAGATTTGCAATCAGAAATATCACTTCTCTGTGGAAGCACAATGATGACATATTCCTCAAATGACTCCTTACCTTCAACTACTGTTGTCATTTTGTCAGATCCTTTACTGGACAGCACAGACACATTAAAAAGAAAATTCTGACGGTAGAGTTAACAACTATTTTACAGTGTACCGCTACAGATTTGAGAGAGAATCAGAATCAATTAATTTCATTTGTTCTTAATGACAGAACAAAAGGCAACACTTCAAGTTGCAGTAGGGCACATTAGCATCCCTACCAGAGGGAAAAATTACAGTCACCAGATCATTAAACAAACTGCCAAGTGAAGTTACAGACCCATTATCACTTGAAGCATGACACCTATCAGAGGAGCCAGAAATACTAAACCTGTCTTGCCAAAATGGTAATGGGTTGTCCACAAATTCCAGAAGAAACACATTCCAAAATTGAAATGGTTTGATTATGTTACAAAAATTACTTGTTATTACAATCTGCATTATTTTGTTTAGTCAGTAATAACGAACATGTGAAGTGCTACAGCAAACAGCCTCCTGAGAGAGCACTCAACTGGCAGTGTGTTTAATAAAGCTTTTCGTTAAAAACCTTCACTCCTTATGCTTTGAAATTTGTAACTTTGGGGAACGTAATGCAATTTGGGGGTAGAAAATAAAATCCCTTCAGGTCTATTTTTGCATATATTTTCTACACATGTAAATAAAATCAATGCCACTTGTTTGCCATTTATCCCACTCTACATCTTACCTAAGGAAAACCACCAGCTGGTACAGGACTTGCCTTGGGGCAACCACTGAAGCAGTGGCAGGGGGGCCCAGCCACCACCCACAGGGCACCCCAGGAACCGCGGGGAGGGGGCCCGCCTGCCACAGCCAGCTCCTGCACAGCAGGTACCTGATGTTGGGGAGCAACAGAAGGATGGGGTGCTCCCAAGGGGTAAGCTAGCCCAGCTGGCAGCAAAGGTCATCCTGGCAACAGACCATCAAGCATCAGATCAAGGTATAAGGCAAGGCCAAGTCAGGAAATCCAAACAACAAGTCATGAGGGAAGCTGGGGGAAGTCTTACAGTCCAGACATGCCTCAGGTAGGGATGGAGTGCCCTGGGCTGGCCTCAAATGGGGTTGCTGGGCCATGGGCAGGGACACCATGGCCCAAGTGCTACCCTTAGGGTTCTGTCACTCAACTCCCACCACCAAAACGCATTACTTCTGCTTCTGAAGGCACAAGGGCTTTATGAAATGCCATACTGTAACTCAGATTTTACATTCTACTCTTTCTCTCAGTGTTAAACTGTATGTAACAGCAGCCCACTAATTGTGAAAATCAAAGCACTTCAGTACAACTAGGCTAACCTCTGTCAGCATGGCACAGCCATTACAGTATAGCCAGGTTGTGCTTCAGATGAGAATCTCTGCAGACTTCTGGCATGCTGGCAAGAGGTTTCCTGCATACTTTAGTGATTTAAGTAAATGACACAGAAGTCTAAAAGAAACTAAGTTAGAATTGTGAAAGTATGAAGTTTAGTGGCATGCATATGCTAATTCAGAGGGAAAGAAATTAGCAGGGGCAGTAATTAGTACTACAGCAGGAACAAGCACTGCACTGCCTACTTCTCAAGCACTGCCTTTGAGCAAGTCTCCATGGTACAGGAGAGGGAATATAAGGCCTGGTATTTAGCCCTCAAACTCATCAATTTCATCAGAGAGATCTCAAGCCACACATTAAATGGCTTTCGCATGCAAAACATCGAAATGTGCACTGCAGCTTCAACACCAGTCCTCTCCCAAACAGAAAAGTGATTAGCAGGTTGGCAAAGAATCCATCTCTGTCCAGCAGATCACCCACTTCACTTTTAAGGGCAGTCCAGTGTAACATTTCAAAAAGACCATGAAAAGGAAATACGTTTAAAAAATTAACAGATACAATCTTTTGCACAGAAGACTGCTAGCTGTAAAATAACAACCAAAGTTACAAGGACTGACAATTTAGAAAGGTTCTTTTTTCTTCTTAGATATTAAAGTTAATTAAAACTGGTGAAGTCATGGAGTCGTTTGTGACCTATCCTAAATGTAATATAATCTCATCTGAAAAGCATGAAATTACTCTGCCTATATCTATTACTTCAGTTCTTGATAGCCATTATATTCATTCAATAATCCAATTACTATAAATTACACTGGAGAAGTAAATCCATGCAACAGTCAAAATAGAAAAGATTTGTGACATTGTGTGCACAACCTCAACAGACCAAAAGAAACTCATTAGGTAAAATAAACTAAAAAAAAAAGAAACCCCAAACCCAAACCACTTTGCTTTGATTTACCATAATACGTGTAATCTGAAAAGAGTTTGACTTGCTGCAGAATAGGAAACTCTACGAACACATACACAGTTACTATTTTCATATGCAAAAGTCCAAATGTATTATTGAATCTAGAATGCAATGCTAAAATCAATTTTTAATGTAGTTTGAAGGTGCTAAGTTTGACATTGGTAAATAAGGACTCCTGGATGCTGGCCAAACAAAATACCTTTAATGCAGGATCCATGTACTCATTCATGTAAAGTTCCATTTTCTAGTGCCCAACACAGAAGGTCTTCATCTAATATTTGAGTGTAGGGAGGCATCAAGAGTCATGCTTGCACGCTAACTCCCGGGTTAACACCACACAGGTTCACAGAGGAAGGGATAGTTAAAGACAAACACTGGTGGTCACCTCCGCTAGTTCAAAATCTGTTTTCAGTTCAGAGTTTCTAAACACAAATATTTATCTTATGTTTATAAACACAAGGAATATTTTATTTTGGCTAGATCCTAGCCCAAATATATAATCCGTCATTTCAGTGACATATTCGGGATCAAAGCCAAAACCACACATGTTATGGGAGAAAATATGATACAGTCTTAAGAGTACAAGACCATAAATGTTTGATTGAAAGAGTAAGTGAAATCAAAAATTGCTTCATTTTCTAAACACTTTCAATCAAATTTAAAAATGCAAATTTGTTTAAAAAACCACAAAGCTAGCTAATGAATGTTTAACTTGGAGCATGAGCCTGCACGCTGAGAAAATTTAGTTGCCGTTATGCAAAGATAAAGGAACGCCAAATAGTAATAAACAACATTTATATTTATATCTTCAGTTTTACAATTCAGGTTATGAAGATGTAACACTCAAATGTTGTATCAAGCCCAACGTAAACCTACTGCTGTCCTCAGCCAGTTGGCACCTGTGACCTGATGGCTCAAATCAAAGATTGGAATCTCTAAAACCCAGCATCCCTCAGGAAATCTACACAGCACTATCCTTCCTCCTGGTGCAGAAAAACATACTAAAATTACCCTAAAAAGGTTAAGATCACCCACAATCTCCTTCCCGGCTAACATTTACATAAGATAAGCACTCTGTAAAACATTTAAAACAATTCTGTGAAACAGGAAGAATGGTGGGGTTGTTACAGATTAATGCAGTATAACAATCACACAACTTTTCACTATATATTTCAGTATATGGAACTAATGAGTTTTGTAAAATCTGTATCCAACAAAAGAAAACCTCCAGGCATACTGGGGATTAATTATCATCATTCGCAACAGTAACAAAAAAAAAAAAAAAAAAAAAGGGGGGGCTCTTTTCCTGTTTGAAATTCTGAGTAATTTCAGGCAAAGGTCTGAATTATACAACATTTTTTGAGACAGTAACTTTACAGAATTTGTTGAGCACTGTTTACTTCTCTGATCTGGACTAAACAGCCCAGAAAAAAACTGTTGCCATTAATTTCTTTAATGTATTTACATTCAACCTTCATACCCATCATAAACACTTAATGGAACACAAAAGCATGTTCTCTGAAATTCTTCATCAATGCAAAGCACAACCTGGCTCTGTAAAACTCAAGAACTACTAAGGGATGTGGCAGGCAGGAAAGAACAAAATATGCGCATGTGCACCCCTGCACGAGCAAAAATAAGACTCAGGCCTCACTTTGACAGCTTAGCTACAAAAATTCATACAGATTTATATACTGCACACCCTCACTGAATTCAGCACATTCTACAGAAATTGCATTTATATTAATGAGATCCACTGGATCTAAAGCTGCTGCCACAAAAGTGTAACAATCCATGTGGAGTGATTGGTATTACAAGGATGAAAATGAAAAGAGAAATAATTAAGCTTTAGTTGTTAATTTAAGGTGTGAAATAACTGCAGATGTTATTTACTCAGATTTCCACACAGCATTTCATAAAGCGATCTGTTTCTTGTTTTACTGCTTGAGATAAATAATTTTCAGAAAAACTGAGACAACCACAGCTGCAGAAGAAACAAAGAAAGTTTTGCTGAAAATAATTAATATCTCACTTCTCATTCTTTTCTGATATTTCTCCTCTGCATTTTGCTCAGACCACTTCTTTCTTTTCATATCTCTGCATGTTTTAGCTAGTCTTTCATCTTTTTAAATGCATATAATTTTTCTCCATGGTTACAAACCAGGCTTGTTGTTTTTCTGTCCTAGATGAGTTTCCAAGTCCCGTTCAGCTTGTTCATGATTCAAGTACTTCTGCCATAATGAAAATCCTGAACAGCACAACACGTGTACATCACCTTCTCGGCTACTGTTTTAAAAGACCTGATATTAAGTAATTAAAGGGGCCTACAAGAAAGCTGGGGAGGGACTTTTAAGGATATCGAGTAACAACAGGACTAGAGGGAATGGGGCAAAGCTGGAAGTGGGCAGATTCAGGCTGGATGTGAGGAAGAAGTTCTTCCCCATGAGAGTGGTGAGACCCTGGAATGGGTTGCCCAGGGAGGTGGTTGAGGCCCCATCCCTGGGGGTCTTTAAGGCCAGGCTGGATGAGGCTCTGGGCAGCCTGATCTAGTGGGAGGTGTCCCTGCTCATGGCAGAGGGGCTGGAACTGGGGGATCCTTGTGGTCCCTTCAAGCCCTGACAGATTCTGATCTGTTTTAGCAGAGGACTTTAGAGCCCTAATGGCTCAATGGTTGGACTTGATGATCTTGAAGGTCCCTTCCAACCTAAAGGATTCTATGATTCTATGAAAGACTGTAACAGTAAAGCTGGGTTTGAATTTGAATTGTAGTTTCTCCGTTTCCAATAACGCATCTATAATAAATTTTACCTACTTTAAATTGTTAATATGAAAATAAAACTTATGACTGAGTGTGACATTTCTGGACTAATGGCCATTTTATTGTGTGGCTTTGCCATGTTTTAACTGGGGTAGGACCTTCACCAGTCCTAATTCATTTTATTTCCAGCATCTTTGAACGAGAAAAAGCATTAACATACCACTGCAATTATTTTTTTTTTTTTTTCAGTGACAAAAATCAAACATTATTACACTAATTAGTACGTTACCTGAAATTAAAGTGCTGGAAACTAATTCTATACTTCCACCCACATTATCTTAACTTACATTTCACTTCTTGGAAGCACCACAGACACTCATAAAATCACACTATGACTGATGGTGGAAGGACCTCTGGAGGTCTCTAGTGAAGCCTCCTGCTCAGAGTAGAATCAGCTACGACAGGTAGAGTTTGACCCATAACTATTACCCTGAGTTCAGCCAATTTGTGTTCACCCATCCAGACCATAAGGTACCAGCATCTTTGATACAAAAATACTGTAGAAGAGAGTTTCAAAAGCCTTACTACCATACAGGTGAACAATATTTGTTGCTCTCCCAGTGTAAATTACACAAATCCTGTCATTTTTTATAATAAGGCAAACAGGTTGTTTGGGCAGGATCTACCAAGCCCACAGTGACTGTTCACAATCACTTTTATGTTCACCTCTTTATAGAATAGTCTATATAGAAATCACACAGGTAGCTCCAACACAGAACATTTCAACTAGTTACCATTGTTATAAAAAGAACTAATGTTTTAGAAAGTATTCAAACGTCATCATGATCAATTCCTTGTGAACCTGTTAATCACCACATTCTGGGTATTATTATCTACAGAACAGTGCTCACTTTGCAATCATATAAAGGGTTTCTGCTATCAAAAAAAGCTGTAAATCTGGACGCTAAAAACCAACAACCTAACAGAGTAGAGCAGACAAAACCATTTTAACAGAAGGAAGCAGCTACAAAAACATCAGAACCTTTTTTTTTCATAAAAGAAATTGAAGGATTAAGGAAACCCACTAGCTCTACGTAAGTCAATCATCTATTTCATGCTCTGCAATGTGTAATTATGAGCACTTCATAAGATACATCTAAAGTAATTCTGCTCAATTCAGCATATTGACCAGGCCACAGCTGGAGTCCCATAAACAATTTTTTACAGACAGATATGGTCCAACTGAAAAAATTCGATAGCAAAGAAAATGCAAGATTCAGTCAAGGGACTGATGCTACTTATACTACAGAAGACAGATTGTCAGTCTTCAAATACACAGAAAGCTGCTGGAAAGAGCAAACATCCTATTGCAAATACCACAATAACATGAGACTTCACCTGCAGCAAAAAGAAAGGAGCAAAGATTGATCAATTCGGTCTGATCCTGATCAACCTGTGCCTGCAGGTGCCAGGGAGCAGCGAGAGCGGGCTGCTCCACCAGGGAAGGTAAGCAGTGAGCTCAGGGTGGCTGTGAGGCAGGCAGGGGCAGTGTCCTCGCCCACCAGAAGCACAGTCCCACAGTACAGTTTAGCTGCTTCTGTACTGCTCCGTTACGAGCATTATCTCTTGTTCCAGGATGCTTTAAACCAGAATTAAAGCACCTAAAATACTCTTTTGATTTTTTTTTTTTTAAACTCTAATCTCCCCCCAATGGTTAGGTTATTTCTTAACTTCTCCTGATGAACTAATAGGAAAAGTAATTTCCCCTAGCAAAAAAAAGAGGGTGTTTTGCATGTCTCCAAGATTACCCACGGCTACTGCCTCAAATATTCTCCACTAATCTGCTCTGCTTAATTTCTTAAAAGACCGAAGTAATGTTCAGTACACCGCAGGCCATGAAGAAGAGGAGAAAAATAAGCAGTAGAAGTTCTTTCCTCTACAGGGTTCCTCAGTTTGTGTGATTAAGGAAATTTGCAAATTGAGGGAATATTTTCTGTCTTACTTCCCAGAGCACACCTGAGAATAATATTCCAAATCATACCCTCTCAAAGGTAAGAAACCTAGGAAGGAGTAGTAAGGAGGAAGAGAATGAGCTATCAGCATTTATTCTTTCAGTGTGACCTACAGTGCTACGTGTTACATGACAGCCTAAATATTCTAAGGAAAGTGGGGGTTGAGCAGGGAAAGGCAGGAAGAGACAGGTACCCTCCTCATTTGCACACTACAGGAGAGAGGGAGAGAGAGAGCACAGATAGTAAATCTGCATCTTTTAATCACATTTGGAATATAAAAACATGGAATCAAATTTTCTGAGCCTATATCCAGACAGGCAAGTGATGTGTTATGAAGAGAAGCAGGCCTGCACACTAAAACTGCTTTCATCAAGGATGCAACACTCCTGTCACTGGCATTTTGGGGAGGTTTTATTTTGGAATTGGATAGCATGGTCCCATGGACTGAACCCTTATTACTGGCTGCAATTAATCAGGCCCATCTGAAACACTTCTCAGTTTATTTCCATCTGAAAGACTTGGATGCTTCTGTTATCAGCATTTTAGTTCACACTAGCAGTAGATTTGTGAAAGGAAATCTCCTGCAGTCATTTCCACTTCTCAGGCTATGGTCTGCATTGTGGCATGGTCTCAGAGCATGCAAGCTGGAGGAATGCTCCACAAGCAAGGCCAAAGAGCCCAACCACTAACAGGTACTCAGTCCACAGGATCAGGCTAGAGCTAATCTGAAACAAAACCCCAGAGATTCACATGGCATTAATGTTCAGTCCGTTTTTCTTACTCACAAACCTACTGGTATTCAGATGTGCTACTTACCAACACAGGATATGCCTCTGGTGCACTCCAAACAACTTTACAACACGGGCTACACAGCAATCAATACAGATCATAATGAGATCCACCTCAAAACCATGTCCCTAATCCAAAGTAAAATATTAATGCACTTGTCCTAGGATGAAATAAAGACTCTTTGGAACAGAATATTTTCCATCATCATTTCATGCTTTGTTCTGCCAGTCACAGAGTGTATAAATATTTGTTTGCCTTGAAAACAAGTCCTTTACTTAGCTCACTGGTGGGAAATTCCCCTGAATGAACTGGTCAGGAAGTCTCAAACCCTTCTGAGCACATCAGGTTAGTATCAGTGACAAACAGGACAGCTACAGCAAAGAGGACAAAGCTGAGGGTCTGGGGGTCAGCTGCAACAGCTCGTATCAGTGCATCTGAGCACTTCTGCCCTCCCTGAAGACATGAACCACAATCATGCTGCCCAGAGGAACAATCACAAGTTACAGTTTAGATATTGTCTGGAAGACTGCTAATTATCCTAGGACAAAATTAAGCTAATGAAAATGCTAACAGTTTAATAGTATGGCCAAATGCATTTTAGTGCTTGGAGCTATACCATGGCTGCCTTCGTGCAGCTGGTAGTCAGTAATTCCCACTGTCATGGTTTAGACCCAGCTGGGAGCTGAGCACCACGTGGCTGCTCTCTCCCTCCCCACCCTCTTGAATGGGAAGGAGAAGAGGGAAAAACCCCATGGGCTGAGATAAGGAGAATTTAATAGAACAATGCAAAAGGGAGAAGGAACAACAGTAATAGTAACGAAACAATACATAAAACAAGTGATACAGAACGAACCCGACAGAAGGGGGCCACACCACAGCTGGCCACGGGCCCACCACAGCCCAGCCACCCCCTCGTTCAGCGGGCACGACGTCAGTATGGTATCAAGCAACCCCCTGCCTGGTTCGTTCTGTCCTGGCTGGGCCCCCTCCCAGCTCCCAGTGAAAACGAGCCCTGTCCCAGCAGAACCCAGGAGACCCGGCTACAGCAGGGAGAGGATATCAAAACTTCTCTGCAGTAGGGCATGATCTGAATGGGGCAGTATTCTGCTTCTACAGCAGTTACTTGACCACATCCAAGAAAACCCCAGACCTCAAGGTATGGCAGCACTGCTAGATCACAGGTTACCCTGTACCGCCAGAGGAGACACTGGAGGACTATTAAGTCTCAAAAGAAAAAAACACCAAAACAAACGTTTGTGCTCCAGTTATATGAAACAGTAATAAAAAGTACCTGTAGAGTTCATTAGTGAAAGCACCTTAATTTCACATAAGGACATGAAATTAGTTCCATAAGATATTTGATCTGTAAATATTAAGCAAGCTGATGACAGACTATTCAGATTGCAATTTACAATTAGGGCATCTTAATTTTTATTCAGTGCGATAATGTTCAAGATGACAATTTCCCATTATATTTAAGGGAGAAAATAGTATTTTTTGAAGATTATATAGAAAGCACACAGACAACTGCTTGGATTATTCTTTTAAGTCAGATCCAATTAAATGTAAGGTAGAGAATTAGCCCTCGGTGAGCAGAAGACCTCCTAATGAAACATCAACTCCACAAATAAAAGCAGAGATTAAAGTCAGGCAAGTCAGTTACAGAGAAATGCTGTTCTGCTCCCTAAATAATGTTCCCTCATCTTTCATTTTGGAGAATGTTTTTATTATTTAAATGGAAAAGATCATTTCTCCCTTGGACAAGAGTTTTTCAATTTATATTCATAATACTCTCTTGGCTGGGCTCTGTTTGCCAAAGTTTCAATGAAACACTTGAAAAATAATAATCCTTCACAAAACAATCTACGTTTTACCACTTATAAATTCCATCCAAAAGGAATTTATAGAACTGCATTACATTCACCTCACATCCAGTGCCACAAACCATGGCAACAGGTTGGTGGGTTTGTTTCAGTTTTATCTATCTTACTTCTGCCAGATTGCTGGTCTAAGTCATAAATTCTGTAAGGCAGCATAGTCTGGAGCTAATTTTCAAAATATAGAAATATTTTCATAGTTCTCCCAGAGCAGACAGCCCTAATACTAATTGCTTAAAAAATATACATGAAGCACTCTTCACAATTTTTTTGTGGCACTTGACAATGAATCACATACTGGACCAACAGAAGGCAAACTTAATAAATTTTAAAAGATGAAGTCTTCATTTTATGCTGTAAAGTGATGAAGCAAGATGTTTTAGTGGAACAGAATTAGACTGACCCTGGCCAGATTAAAACAACACGAGAATTATGAGAATTACAGAGTCAATTCAAGCAGGTTTATACATTTAATTATATTTTGCTATGAAAACTACAGCCAACAGACACCGTTAACCTTACTGACATTCATGAAAGTCTTTCAAACTGCTGACAGCTGAAAAGAAGAAACAGATATAGCAGAGACTTCAGTATGGACTTTCCATACTACACACAGATACAAAAACCCAGTGCACCCTGAGGTGTACCCTGAGGTCTGGTTAACACTTGTCTACCTACTCATTCCTTTCACATCCATTCCCTTTAACAACTACCCTATAATGTTTCTGTTCTTTAAAAATGAAATAAAATTATTCCTCCTCTATTTTTTTTTTTTTACTTCTTGTCAGTTGGTGTGATAAACCAAGATTAAGCACCTACAGTGAGTACATGCTCAGCTAACAAGAAAGCCTGAAAATATATTTTTTTTTCTTTAGGGGTAAAGCAAAGATTATAAAGAAGGCACAGAAAGGAGTAACATACAAAAGCAGAGGAGTACATAAGCACAACAGCACAGTTAGTCACACAATAAACTAAAAAATGAAGAGGTGACAGAAAGCAAGTTGAGTTAGATTGTTAATTGTGACTGGTTTGGTTGGTTGCTTTTTTTTCCTGACTGGGAGTCAGTAAGAGCAGTCATTCTTTCCTCTTTCCTGGCATGTGGAAGAAATACTCGTGAGGGTATTAGTCACAGACAGTTCTAACTGCTACAAGACTGCCCTTCGTAAGAATTACAAATCTACATTTATTGATAGATGGTAACAATAAAAATTTTTTGCCTTATGAATTTTAAATAGTACTAATGTAACTATTCTGTGATTATCACTCAGACAAAGTATCATATAACTAGTCTGTGTATAATAAACCTCTTGGCAGAAAATAATGTCTTTACTCCCACCTCTGTTTTTCATATATTACAAGTACAGACACATGCAGGTTTGTACATTTGTTCCAGTAGAATCAAAGATTTCTTTAATGGTCATAAAATCCTCAATAGCAGAATTTAAGATTTTGGTACAGTAAAGTTACCCTTCAAAGCACACTCAAAAGTCTAATCCTTTTATTTAATGTCATTTTTCTCTTACTATTGAAAAAAGAGTATTCTGTTTAGCACATCCAGCATACGCACCATACGACGCACCAGATGCCTTAGTGATTAATTCATCTTTTAAATGAAAAGTACAATAAATAGTTGCATAAAACAGTCTATTGATGCAACTAGTAACCACACTGACAATCCAAAACTTTAAAAGGAAAAGATTTTATAAAAAGCAGTATCTACATCACAAAACAGGACTGTCAGACTGAACTGGCAGCATATGCTAGACAGGATTTGTATGGAAGGATGTGCCTATGAATTTCCTTACAGTACCTACATCTTAGCTGCAGTCAGTGAAACAGATGAAAAACCTCTTTGCCTGTGCATTGAACAGGTCTGCTGGAGAGGAAGATGACAACATATGCTTGTGACAAACAGTTTTCAAATATGCATGTGTCTTCATGATATCCAATATGAGATCAAGTCTTCTGACACTTTCCTCCAACAAACTTAGCAGTTTTACATATGCCTAGAGGAAAAAGCTTCTACAAAGGAAATAAAACAAATACTCATTCTTATCTTCCGTATCATTTAGCACTGTTTCGAATGGGTTCAGTTGTTTTTTCTGTATTTTTCATTTTATGTATCAGCTATTATGCCAGCTACATAACAGATCTATATTCATGGTGATGCTAAACATCCTGCTCCTCAGTTACATGAGCTGCAGAAGCAAGTATGTTTGTACTCATAAGTTAAACGAATGTGTATTCTCCAAACAAGTCCACACCCATTACTGGAAGGGACAGGACAGTGCATGATTTACTGAAGGAAAAAAAAAAACCAAAAAAAACCCAAACCAAAACCAACCCAAAACTCAACAGAAATCTTATTGAGCTATGGAAGAAAATTTAAAACTGAAAAACATTCTCTACATAATGTTTGAGGAAGTTTCATCATGCATTCATGAAACAAAGTACTGAAAAACAATTTATTCAATCCAAATTTACAAAAGAAAGACACCTAAAAAACTTTAACTAAAATGTCTTTCCTTTAGGTTCTTCATTGGTAAAGTAGGAACAATAATGATCACCCACTTCACAGCATACTCTGAAACTTGTCTTACTACTATTTACAGCTTATCCAACAACTGTTAGTAGTATGACCCTCAGCAGCAGCACTGGCAGCTCTGTCACCCACCACGCTCAGTGCACCCAATGCACTGTTTTACTATTGGACACGTGAAAATAGCCCATAGCAAAACAAAGGCTGAGCTACCCTGAACCTCATTTGAGCTACTTCCATGTTGTTAGGCCTCCCACAAAACTGGACATAAAAGGGAACTCCCATCAAAAGAAAAGGTGCAATTATCAAACTTCCACTTCGTGTCAAGGAAGAAACGTCAAGGATTTGACACCGAAAGACTTTGATTCCATCTGGCTAAGGCTGTTTCCAGAGTCCTCACCAAATCACTTAGCCCCCCTCTGCGAGGTGTGGAAGCCAGTACTGCTTCCTTGAGTACCTCAGGGAAGTGCTACAAAGCTCAGCCGCTTAGATTCTGGGAAGCATGTTTGAAGTGGGGCCGAACACTGCCCATGGAACAAAGCTACTCCGGGTGCACTTGCACAGCAGATCACACCACGCAGAACTTGCCTGTGCAGGGAAAACATTCCTCCTCCATTTTTATCCATCCAGTGACTTCAAAGTCTCATACAAACTGTGCAAAGGCAAGAATCCCAAAACAACAGGCATAAACAGCCCTGAAAGTTTGGCGTGCTGGAGGGAAGCATTACAAGGCTGATAGCTTTATGGTATCACACAGTGTGAGCACGTACTATGCCTCCTTAAATACAGTACAAAACAACTGTGGTTTCGCATTGATTTTCCTGCCCAGAACATCTCTAAATACTACAAATACATTTTGTGCCTACTACAATCTGAACTTCACAAGGAGATGATAAATGAGATAATATTGATTAGATTGTGCGAAAGGGTTCCAGCTCTTCAAGGTTATATCCTTTAGAGTGTTTGTAAATCTCATTACAGAAATCTGCCTGCTGATATACATAAATAAAGAGTGGCAGAAGGGTTCCAGCACGACAGCTCTTGCTAGAGTCACACTGTTCTTCAGACAAAGTTCAGACAAGCATGTACAGAGGAGTTCAAAACGGTAGAATCAGCTTGCCTTTTACAAAGAAAACAGAGCAAAAAAATTTTGATCATATCTGTATTCAATGAGTGTTACTGACAAAGGGTGTCTGGAGTGAAGTACAATCTTGGGCCTCTATTGGCTTTAACTGTCAGCTTCGTCAGTTGTATGAAGGATGAGCAAATCCACTAAATTGTTCCAAGTACTTTACTTTAACATGCAGTTTTTATAGCAAATGAATCTTAACTTCAGATGAAAGTCAGCGTCAGCTTTTCCCTGCTTTTGATGGGAGGAAAAAAATAAAGTACATGAAACAGCACACAAAAAAAGCAAGTATAATAATCTCCTAAATTCCCCTAGAGTTATCCATTCATTCTTAACTAACGGAGGAAAAAGAAGCATTTTCACTAGCCATCTGCTTTTTAAAAACTTTCAGCACTTAGAATTTCTCTCTGAGACATCAAGGCAAGGGTGGGGAGGTGTGGAGAGTGCAATCCTGAAAAGGACCAGGGATCCTTCTGTCCTGGTGGACAGGAGGCTCTATGGAATCACCAGTTCAGGCTGCCAGCCACAACAGCTAACAGCACCAGCGACAACAGAGACACGATCCACGTAACCATTTGCTGTCCTTCATACTCATTAGACTGCACCCAGTTTTGAGCCCCACAACACAAGAAAACACCTGCACAAACAAGAGCAAGTCCAATTGATGGCCCACCCAAATGGTCAGAGGGCTGGAGCACTTCCCCTGTGAGGAGAGGCTGAGTAAACTGGGCTTGCTAGAAGCTACAGAGGAAGTGGCTTTGGGCAGGAGGTAACAGCAGCCCCCACCTCACTGTGAAAACAGCCCTAGGGAGCAGCTTGCCCAGAGGGGCTGTGCAGTCTTCTTCCTTGGGGGTTTTAAAGACATGATGGGAAGAGACCCGAGAAACTCAGTCTGAATTCAACACCATGACTGCTTTCAGGAAAAGGCTGGGCTCATGGACTAACCAAGGTCCCTTTCAAACTTGAATGAGCCTGATTTGTGTTTGCTGTCTCCATTATCGTGATGCCATTGACAAGCAATACTAGGTGTCAGTGTTGCAGACACACCGTCATGCCCTGTTCCTTCTGCTAAGCCCTGCTGCCATATCTATTCTCAGCAGTCTCTGCACTCCCAAGAGAAAGTGATTCTATTTATATTCACCATGTAGAATGTTTAAAACATCAGTGAAAAAAATTGCTTACAATATGAAACACAGATCTGAGGTGTAAAAAGAATACCAACACTGTTCTTTTTCTGAGATCAGACGTTTTTCAGAGCAGCAGGTGGGCACAAGTCTTATTTCCATTAAGATGCTGAAGTCACGAGCTTAAATAAGTTTTTCAACAGTTCGATAACAGAGATATGCACAGGTGGAAGCAGGATTCAGACTTGGTTTGTGTTGGTAGGAAAGCCAAGTGAAGAACAGTGAAACATCTGCATACTCTGATAATTAGTAAGGGCTTGGTAAATTTCTTTAATAGAATCTCAAAACTATCAGTTTCACAGATTTTTAGGAGAAAAAAAAAATCTTCTCAAGTTAGTGGGAAGTCAACAAAATTTGCACTAATTTTTAGGCTTCACCCAATGCAACACATGGACAGCTCCTCCCTACCACAACGCTCCACCATTTTTTTACTTGTGTTTTCCATCCCCAAAACAGGAGACAAATTCCATTCACTTAACAACAAAAGTTTCTGAAATCAGCTTTTGCCCAGTAAGGAATCTTAAGAGAAAATCAGTCTGCTGGAAAAAAAAAAAATCTTCAACTAATAAGTATATCCTACCTAAGACAGAGCTTTGAAATAATCTTGAAATCCATGACACCATAGTGCTGATGGGATTTTTAATTAAAAAAATAGGTAAGTTGAAGCTTCTTACAATCACATACAGTATGACTGAACGCAGTCCAGCCGCATCAAACTACTGCTGTGGAATATTTATGCTGGTCATCTATTTTAGGAAATTGCAAGATTGTATGTTGACCCTGAAAACAGCAGGAGACCGATGTTTGGGGTAATGTGACACCTAGTGTTCATTTTCAGGAAGCTTCTGTATTGGTGGGTGCCAAATTGTGACAAAACACCAATGCGCCAGCACTTGCTTTCAGAAAAAAATAAAAAATTAATTGTAACCCTATGCAAGTATCTAAATCACATAGACATAGTGGAAAAAAAGAGGAGGAAAGGAACAAAATCTGCATGAGCTGCATTTCATCCTCTTGAGTACACAATTTGTGTAACTCTAGAGCCGAGCAAGAGTGCTATCCAAAAAAAAGTTCCACATCATCTTTTTCTTTTGGATTCTACTGAATAAAAAAAAACTCCATTGATAACCTCCATACACAGACACAAAAAAAATCTATAAGAAAAGTGGGGCTACTTCGTCAAAAATGCACAATAGGAGTTTAAAAGAATAGTTCCTATTCTAAAAAAATAAACCAAAACAACCAACCAAAACAACACAACAAACTGTCGAACAAAAAACCTAGCAACGAGTATATTTATGCATAGCAACGTGGTATACATCTTTATTTCTTCATTTAAAATCTTGGCATATAAGCAGTCCGAGAAACCCACAGTACCTAATGCACACCAGATCAATGAGGAGGCCATAAAATCCATGTAAAACCATGGCACGGGCACTCTGACATAGTCAGCGACAACTCCTAAAGGGTTTGACCTCTTGAGTGTTTCTGAGGGGCAAAGAGAGGAAGAATTATATGAGAATCAGAACACAAATTTCACTACAGATAGAGGAAGCAAATGCTGCTGCCTGAATCAGCTCAGTAAGGGCACATGTCTGATCCCAAATTAAACAAGTATCAGAAATTACACTAAGAAGAGCCTGGCAAAACATTAAAGACAAAGTCTGACTAAAATTTCAGTTCTATGGAACAGGCTGTAAATAACTGCTTCCAGAAGTTCATAGATACATGGTAAGAAACATTCTTAAAAGGGCATGGTAAATGTTAAAAAACCAAGCGCACAAACACCTTAGTATTGCATTTCAAATCCAGCATGCTGTCTTTAATTCAAAAGTATGCTGAATTACTTTCCAAAGAATAGTATTTGTCACCCTTCTGAAGTGAAAAAAAAAAAAAAATGTACTTTTAAGACAGCCTAACTATCACAGTCCCAAATAACAGACTCAGCATGCAATATTTAGTAGTCAAATAGAAATAAGATATAATAACACTAGTTACCGAGAAAAATGTGCAAAGACACAGTCAACACATTAACATTAAAATAGCCATTTTTCTTTTAGAAAGGTAAACGTACCTAGATTCTAACACTGTTAAATAACTGAAGAAGATGTCAGTGAAGCACTTATCTCACTGTTCATTATAAAACAATCAATTATTTTTAAGCCATTTTGAGCACAATTTTCAGCAGAGGTTGAGTACATGGCATCTCTGAGAAGCCAGGCAGTTATGAACTCACCTAAATAAATATCTGCCATAAGATGTCCCTGTTGATCTTAAAGTCTATATGGCTTTTAAGACAACATACATATGCATTCTTTCAATCATACAAAAGCTTGCCAAAGCTTTAGATTCGCAGCACTATTTCACATTGAGGGCCCAGGTAAACTATACAGCCACAAGCCTGGAGTTCCTACCACTCTTGTCCTAAAGGTCCACTCACTTTTCATTCAGCATCTTGTTCAGCCCCAGGCTGAACTCTCATGAGTATCAGTAGGAGCAGCACGTCCTATTGGCCTTAAGCATAGACATTTAACACGACTACAATAATACCAGTCATAAATCTCACCTAATGATGGTGATTATCCCTCACCTTTAATGTTAAAATATTTTTTACTGCCATACAACCTACTCAGCTGTTAACATGTTAGGTAATTGCTGCACAGATGACTTCTGCAGTTCAGGAACACGTCTTACAAATGAAGAGCTGTGGAACAGCTTCAAAACACAGAAGATTCTAGAGTAGGTTTAATTTTATTACTCCCTTTTGAACGACAGAAGTTTTAGAAAAACAAAATGAAATATTCCCATCTCTCCACGCACAGCTGAGGGATGCAAACATACAGTGCTACAGTGCAAAATCCAGATAGGACAAGACAAGTTTGTTTCCAGATTTCCATGCAGTTATCATACATGCTTTCGATTTCAGGTAGCTTCTACCTTTCGCTCCCAACACTTCCATCCTCCAAATTTTACTGTCTTACAACTATGGAGAGGCTCAAAGCAGTACTGAAGTCACTGTGAGGGGGAACACATATTTTAAGTCAGGCAGCTGAAAGGAGATGCCTTCTAAAGAACACTGGATAAAGCATGAGAAAGATAACACCATCTTCCTTTAAAAATTGCAAGGCTGTGATAATATAAATAGCTTGAAGGACAGGAGTTATAAAAAAAAAAAAAAAAAAAAAAAAAAAAAAAAAGGAAATAAAAAAAAAAAAAAAAAAAAAAAAAAAAAAAAAAAAACGAAAACAAAACCAACTATAGGGCTGTTTATTTTAGCACCGGTAAACTATTTCATTACAAATGCAATGACTAACTTTTTAGACGGTGATCGAAAAGCACTGCAATTGCAGTTTCAACAAAATAACTTGACATGCCAAGAAGAGCAGCACATTAAACCACAGAGCCCGTACTGATTTTACAAGGTACACAGGGCATACCTACTACAGTTCGTATAAATCAAGGACAGCTGAGAACCGCCGTCAGAGGGCATCATTCATAAATGATTTTCTGAATACGCTGCCATGAAGTAGCAAGTTATTTTCCAACTCCCTCGCACGCTTCTCTTAAAAGTGCGTGAGGTGCTAAATAACGCCGAAGCAGCTAATTTTTTTTTCCCTTTTTTAGTCAACACAGACTTGCAGCCGGGTTATAAACCAAGCGATTCCACGCCGTCGCCAGGAAACTCGACCCTCACGCTGCAGTCAGCCACGGTGGGTTGAAAATCGCGATCAGAGCTGGCAGAACCCCCATGGCACGGGGGACGAGTCCCGCCCGGCCGCGGTCGGGCC